>NC_037600.1:2396058-2696058 GCF_003073045.1 Pomacea canaliculata
TGATTTTTCTACTCGGTCCTCTTCTGATACTGCTGAATGGTCCTGGCTGGCCGCCAGAATCGTTTTTGGCCCAGCTGGAGGTTCTGCAAACTAGACTAGGAGCCAGAAAATTATTGGTGCTCTCTTGGTATTAGCCATCATCCAAGCTCGCCGGGGCACATCCACAAAGGTCCCTCCATCATTTTTCCAGCCCGCCCATGCACGCAAAAAATCCCAAACACGTTTATTCTAAGCAACATCAGCCAGAACCCGTTACAAATCAAAGAGCGGTTTTCGATGCCAAAACGCCCTTGCATCCACAGCATTTGTCAAAATATGCCGACCAGACACCCGGTTCAAATCCTAGAAAGAAAAATAAAAATCAGGGGATTAAAAAAAGCGAATACGAATACGTTCAAAAGAGGTTGGAGTGGATCATCGTTATCTAAAAATCAATAGTCGGGCATAAATTTTATTCAAAGAAAAACAGCAGGGAAAGAGGCGAATTCGCGTCATGGGGCTGCATGCCCCAAATCGGAAAAAAAAAATATAAAACTGTTGTTGACCGCTTCCACTAAAAACGGCTCATCGACAGTGATGTCGCAACAAAAAGTTTACTAGTAACACCTTTGTTTAAAAACGGTAATCTTTGGGCTCACAGCACTTGTTTCCTTGCCATGATAAGCCTTAGTTGCTGGCATGGCAAAACACCAAAAATGAAATGCAAAACTGTTTTAGTGCCTTGGCGATAGAATCCAAACCCCAAACCTGCTTTAAGGCTTTGGCGACATGTCACCAGCGATCTTGGACCAAACACGTTTTAAAACACTTTACTCCACTCAGCAATCGGCCGGGACCACAACACCGGTTCAAAACCTGCTGTTCACTGTCCATGCTTTTACCTGTCAACTGAAACTCAGTCACATACCTTGTACATCAAACGAAATCCTGGACGAATGTGACCTCTCCGCTAGGATAACTGAGGACTGCTAAACTCCAAGTTTAACACAGGTGGTTTTATTAATTACAAAAAACTGTGATAAATTATCTTTGTTTCTATATGCGCAACCAATTTTTGCCCAATTTTCAAACAGCCCTGCCTTCCTACCGTGCGATGGTGACAAAAGTATGAAAAAAGTATTTACTTTCTAAGCCTTGCGAACGGCTCTTTTCAAAAGTAGAATTTAAAGTAAAAAAAGTCATTTAAGATAGTGTTGGTTTGGTTTTGTTTTGTGTTTGTTGTTGGTTGTTTGTGTCTAGGTTGTTTGTTCGTTTGATTGCCAGTGATCATAAGACTGAATGAAAATTTAATAGCTGCGTTAAACTTTAAAACAAGGACCATTTTTTCCAGTCTATCTATATTCCTTTACAAAACACTTTTAAAAAAAAACGAGGGTGACGAAACTATTTTTGTCGGCGGGACTGATTAACTTATACAAAAGTTCTTGACAGCTGCGGCAATGACTGTCTAGAAAAACGCGATTCTATATATCTATTTGAAAAAAAAGGCTCTGGCCATTTAGTTAGCGTCACGCACCATTGTTTCGAAATTTAGAAGAAGAAAAGTTCGTCTGGAAAACCGTTGATTCCTAAAAAACATCGAACACATGTAATGACGTCGAAAAGCATGTTTTGCTGTATGCTTCATTGGTGTGAGTGCCACGGGGTGGTTTGGCTAACTTTTTTTTCCAGAAAAAACCACAGTAAAACCACCTCATGAACTCTTCAGGACAGACAACTCAAGGCCAAGGCAGTGGGCTGATAGATTTTTGGGCGTATGACCTACATACGGACCATAAATTAAACTGTTTTGCAGCGGTCAACAAAAAAGGAAGCTCGTCACGGCTCTCTCATTCATCTTTTGCGGTTTTGTTACGTTGCCGGCACCGCTTTGTTCGCTCCAATCAGACGACGCTTGTTCCAGAAAGTGTGCGACCAGCATGGGTGCACCTGTGGCTTTGCGACCTTCCCACGTTTCCTTCAGGTAAAAACTCACCTGACGCTGTGGAAGTAGGTGCTTCATTTCGTAACAAGACTGTTAAAAAATAAGGCTAACTGTAGATAATCGTGTTTTAGAAGGACGACTTGCACAATCTCCAACAGTCTTACAACGTTACACGGCCATTCTTCACAATGACAATCAAGGGGGTTGCCTTTTATGCTCCTTGCTGTCTTCTGGTGAGCATCAAACCATTTACAGTATTACCTCTCGACTTCTGAGATGTTTTCTCACTGTGACAGTAAATGAGTTTACGTCTATATATACTGCCATGAACAGAAAATGAAAGAATAATTTTGGCATAAATGCATGTGTGACAAGACCAGACAAAATGATTTCGCGGGTCCTTTCCCTGCTGCTTAATGTTTTCCAAAGCAGCTAATCGAACTCCAACAGTCGGTCCCCATGCAAGTGTCCAATCCGCTAAGTTATCGCTCGGTTGAATATCTAAAAAAGGAAAGATGCCGAAGGCCTACCACTATGCGCATCCCAACCACCCACACCTTGCCACAACATTTGCCCCGTTACTCACTTTTATTACACATATAATGGACAGTGACAAGTTTTCATCTCTGCCAATAAAATTAAATTTTGCCGCGACTCTCAGTCGGTCCCCCAGAGCACAGTTACTGCCATTTATGTTTGACTCTCGCGTCTTTCTCTGGAATCCAGTTTCAGACACGAAGCAGACGGCGCTCCGGTTACTGACCCTGTCACAGCCTTCCTGAAGCCACGTACAGGCTGAGGCCGGCAACCTGTGGCCCGCCTTCGACTACACCAACGACAACCGTTTCGATGACAACGACCTCGTTCTTTTTCTCTATCATTATGACCTAGACAGTGCGTTATCCCAAACCCGGAAGCTCGCACTTTTTTTTTTTTTTAACAATTTTAAACTCTAACATGAACACACGCACATACATGCGCCATTGTACAATCAGTATCTATGTATGGCTTCCATTTCAGATCGCGAATTCAAAATTAATGCAACTCAAAATATTTGATATTTTCTTCACTTAAAAAATCCAAAAGTCAATGTTTACTGTATTTAGTATAGTATACAAGGATTAATCTTTTCTGTCAAATCACACACAAAGTATCAGTATTTATGAATACGAGCACCTAAAAAACAACCCCATGCTGATTACTTCGCTGTGCTCTATCTAGGAAATGGAACAATTGAAAGGAGCGAGTTCGAGGAGAACTTTGACATGCAGGAACCCTCGTTAGCTTTGCTGGCTCACGGTCTCTTCATTGAGTTCGACGCCGACAAGAGCGGTCACATCAACATGGCGGACCTGCTGAACTTGTACAACCGCATCGACCTGAACAGTAGGTTATCGCGTACTACCAAGAGCTGTTTTTTCCCCATCCCCTCTAAATGGGAACACAAATAGATTGGAAATCAATGCTCGGTCAGTTGGTTCATGTTCGAATGTCGGCAGTTACATGGTGTAAAGGTTAACCTGTTTTTCTTTGGTAGAGTTATTTCACAATGAAATGTGAACAAAGAATGTCAACCTTTTAACACAGGCAACATTACTGTAGATTTACAGTACTACTTCTCACTTTCAACAGATGATGGGTCTGTTTCCAAGCAGGAGTTCATACAATACTTCTCTGAGGTAACAAAAAAACAAATTTTAATTTTTTAGTGAGAGAAAGATTCCTTCAGTTTAGTAAACTGTTATACTCCTCGGAGACAAAACAAAACAGAAGGCCTAATTATATCAATCCATACGAAAATACATTCTGAATAAGGTACGTATATTCGTAAAAACAATTCTTAATACACTTGAAGGAGTACATTTTTTCTTTATTTTTCCTGATGATGCAAGAATCAAATCAAATACGATGATGTGCATTCAAATCCATGACAATCTCAATTTTGCATACAGCAATTCCCAATTGTTTCATAAGCTAAGGCTAAATCTTAAATTGTTCCTATTCCAGACATAACCCCTTACATAAACATAGCATCAATGCAACCAAGTATGCTTCTCTCTTTCTCATGGGAACACGCACAAAACACCACTTTTCTCATGTCTGCACTTTTTTACAATTGCAGGTTTTGACTGTGGTAGCAATTGTTCACCTTCGTAACCTTGGCTTTAGTTGAAGAGGTCAAAAATGAAAGTCAATGAAAAATAAAAACTTATTCACCAAAGATACATGTTCTTGTACATTTGTATTTCCCATTTAGTCTAACTCAAAGATGCCCTTTAATCCTTTCCTTTTTTAATCTTTTTCTGGTTTCCTCTTCATGATACTTTAAAGTAAAGATCACATCATACCAAAAATGACAAAAACTTTCCCTTCATCTCCTTGGAAACAAGTGTCAAGAGGAGTGGGACACTTTCACCTGAATGTTTTCCTCGGTGTGAATTTGCCCTTTCATAAACTTATTTTCCATACACCTTTTCTTTAATTAAAAATGTCCTTAAGTATTTTGATAAGACAGAGACTGCCGCTGTATTTTCAACATAAGAAAAAAGAATTATTGCATATCAGCAGTATTCTCTTTGGATGGATGGGCACCATGATGTTCTTTCTGCCTTCCCCTGTAGTTGCGCTCTCACCTCAACACCTTTTTAACAAACTCTTGTACCAGTCGGAAGAACTGCTGGTCGTTGCTAGAGGAGAAGCAGGTCTGAGACTGGGACCGGCTCAAAGACTGCTGAGCAGAAACATTGGTTGCTGATGAAGTGTTTAGTGTGCTGACGCTGCCCGCATGAGGGCTGTTAAAAACAGACTTGTCACCCGGTGAGCCAGGAGTTCCTCGTCGCAGATGACGTGCAAGGCTGACCAGGAAGGAATTCTGCAAGGAATAATTTGGGTGTCAATGGTTATTCAAACTAGGTGATAGGGTTGGGAAGAGGGCAGGGGATGTCTTAATAATAAATGACTTTAATAGCTTTAGGCAGAGAGAAACAAACAAATTCATTACGCTGTATAAATTGTTTAGTCCTTTCACTGCCATAGTATGACTTTCTGGGCCAGTCCTGGAGTCTACATGTTGACTTGAGGGTAGTCAGCTGCTGTTGACAAGCATTGACCCGTACACTTGCTTTGAATATCAGTACTTTCTGCTTGTTTGTGAGGGACATCAAACAAAAGCTGCAAGTACGAATTGTGTTTTTTATGTGTGTTGATGCACAGTTTGTAGCAGATATTTTTAGGCATATGTGGCACAGATCTCCTCGACTAACAAAGACATGAGCAGAGGGCTTTGTGACTTAGTGGACTTTGACATGCAGTAACTACATGATTCACTCAAGGTATAAATCTGTGCAACAATATAGTCATTTACTTTGTGGATCACTTTTGGACAGTGAAACTTCTGTGTGCTTGGCAGGGGGACTGTGTGTGAGTTAAGATATGTTTATTTTTTTCAATATAAATAAACGTTTACTGATACAAATGTAATTACTTTTGCCTCTTTCTATCATCAATGTAAACAGCATAGAGCATGCATATGTGTCTCCAAGTTTGAGTACACAGGCTGCCAACTACCAATGCCAGCATGCCTGACAGCAGTCAACTTTAAAAAAACAACTGTAACTCTTAAAAGGTCTCAATTTCAAACAAATTTCTTCTTTTACTATTTGCAAATACTTACTACTTGTGCTCACTGGGTTCGATTTTCATGAACAGAAAGTAATTTTGAAATCAATGAAATAGGTTAAAGGCTTGAGTGAGTCAACTCTCAAATCTCACATTGCAGCCGGAAAGCTTAGCATTTGTAGTTACTTGCTCTAGAAGAAAGCCCAGCACTGGGAAACACCTGCTGTGGGAAAGCCCAGCAGCGACAGGGTTAAAAACAAATTGAACATTAAGAAATAAGTTTTAATCTAAGTTGCTGGTTTACAATAACAGGCTATTGATCACACTTTAAATCCTTCAGCAAAATTTTACAAAAATATGATCAGTCATGCCAGCAGCATTTTATGAGATTTTAATTTTTTTGCAACTGGTCTGTAATTCAACAGCATCTTCTGGCAGCTGTACAGAGTAACAGCCATTTCAAGATCCACTGGTCTGTCACTGAACAGCACCTGACAGCTATACAGTATAATGGCTGTTGTAAGACTCACCAGTTCTGTACTCAGCTCTCTCTTGAGAAACTGCTTCTCTCTCTGTGGCAAGGCTGGTTCCCGCAGGTTGCGGCAGGCTTGAGACAAGGTCAGGGTCAGGCAGTTCTCCATAATAAACAGTAACAGGCTCCTGCCATTAAATTGCCAGGTATATAATGGTGATCACAACTACCCTTATGAAGAAGGGTGAAAAAATAAACCGACCCCTTTTGCACACAAAAAACCCCAACAATAATGTTCTGTTTTTATTTCTTTTAACACAAAAAAATCTGTGAGGGTTGGAGTGAAAAATGAATTTATTTAGCATCAAAAGTCTAATTTTTCAGAAAAATTACATATGAACCTCGTTAGGGTTAGGGTTAGGTAGTGTTATAAATATGTATCAAAGTTTTAATAATAAAGCATATAATATCAAATTTGATCATTGCACCCCAAAACCTCTCACCTTAAAGGCACTTTGAAGGTTTAATGCTTCAGCGCACAGTTAATTAAGAATGGCATTCAACCAAAACTAAAAATAATTGATCATTGGACATGTACTCTGACAATTCTTCTCCTTATGAATTTCATTCTGCTCTTGTTCTTACCTGGATGTCTGTGTCTGAGTCTCCGACACGGACACAGTTCTACTCAAGCGACGATGAGGGGACAGCACTTTGTGAGGTGAATGCAGCTTAGCATCAACCTGTAATACAAAGTGAGAAAAGGCTTTCTGTCTATAACCTTACAACTCTGGTGCAAGTCTCTTTCATGTCAACAATATTTTACACAGTGAATCAAAAAGAAAGGCTGCTAAATGAAAATAGTAATATGACATTGACAAATCGGAACAATGAGGGGACCTGCAATGAAAAATTCTCCATTATTTGTCACCAGAAACTGTTAAAATGATAGTTATCAGATGAACATTATGAGGAAAAAAAAAATATTTCGTGATTTTGACATCATGATACCTACCTTACTGAGTTGCCGGAGACAAGCGGAGACACAGGAAATCAAGGACCCAAATGTCAGTGGTGACTGGTGGTCAACTGATGGAGTACTGAACCCCAAGTCTACCAGTGGCTCAAATTCACACATGTCCATGCTCTGAAAAACAAGATTTTAAAGAAGTTAAGTATTAAAGCCTCTTCAAGATCTTCAGGCTTACAACAAAGAATCAGTCATTTTGAGAGGCTCTGAAATACGGAAGCCTTGTTATAACCGGAATAAAAAGAACTGCTTCAGTTCTCGGTGAAGAAAAAAAAGGTCAACAAAAATAAAATCGTACTTAGATTCACCAATGCAAATTTGAGAGAATCAATGAACACACTGAAAGCTTCAAAATCGTTCACAATAAAGGGAAATTATCAAGAAAAGGGTGATTTTATCGCAAGACCCAACAAAAAACTTTCTCTTATTAGTTGCTAAACATTGTATGAAACTCTGACATACCAAAATATTTTTTTTTGAAGTTGCTAATAATCAATGTTTGCAGCAATTCATACCTGATCGAGAAGTGCCAAACACAAATCAGGAGTAAAATGCCTTAATACTGCAAAGCTCTTGCCCAGAATCTTCATCATGCTGGAACACATTGCCAACTTCCCTGACAGTGAGGTGGAAACACATCGAACATGCCAACACAAACTCTCTAACTCATTTTAGCTGCATTGTCAATTCACACAGTTGACTGCCATCACATCAATCAGTACTTTTATAAGGAGAGACATTTTAGCACTCTGTTCTAACATTCCAATCAGTTCGCGGACATGTCAGTCAATTCACACATAACCTACTTTACACAGATTTAAGTCATGTTATTAAGATCTTAACCAGGATATGCAGAATGATGTAGAAACCTGTTTTCAGTTTGTAGAAGCTGTGCACTCGGTTGTTCTATATCCTTCTGTTGACGTCTGATGATGAAGCAAAGGTGATGACTGAAGAGGGTATCTTCCTTTGTCCCCATCTTTCCCATGCTGTGGATGAAAATAGCTTCTCTAAATGAACAAAATGGACAAGCCACTTAGTACGGACATGGTGGAAGGAAAGATTTACACTCAAGGAAAAATTAGCGTGCACAGGAGCATTTGGCATACGAGATGCCTTCTTTAGCATCCACAAGCTGTGAAGTGACCGAAGTGTTCAATTCACACCACCCTGAGATGAATGAAGGGCATGTGGCTGAACAAGACTGTTGAAGATTGCTGGCAGTTAGTGTCACTCTTGGTCTCTTATTGAGGAAAGGTTTTGTAGTTGCAATGTAAATAGCTTCCTTCACCACACTCTTGGACCATCAAGCCTCGCAATCAGAGGTAGTGACATCATTTGAGGGAAAAACATATTGATGCCAGAACCAGGAGGTTAGGTGGCAGTTATAGAGCATACATGTGAAACATCACTTACCTCTAGTAGATGTTGCAGATAACGAGGTCGGATGAGGAGTGAGATAAAGGTCTGAAGCATGTTCAGCAGCGACATCTGATGAATAAATAAAAACTTCTTAACAGTAACTTTCCTTTAACCTTCACTCAAAAACGAAAAAAAAATATTCATCCAAGTTAAAAATGTTTAATGAACATGAAATGCTTATGATAAAAAATTGACAGAATATCACGCCAGGTATGACAGTGCATTTTACCAGCAGCTTTGCCATAACTTGGGGAAGATGGAGTCGCCACTGTCGTCGATACAGTGCCATTTGGTGAAGGAACAGGCATGTGCATTCAGCTTCTATCATTGCTGGTTCCAGCAGGGTCTGCTGAGCCAGGTCTAGAGACTGCAAAAAAGAAAGAAAAACATAAATGTTTAATTAGTAGGAACTGCACTAACAGACATTGCAGTTTTCATTCCTTTTCTGAGAGACCTATTTTTTTAATAGACTGATCAAGAACTCATAGAGTCCATTTTTTTTTCAATAATTTGACAAGAAGAGTTTTTGGGTCACAAGATGAGTCATGAAGAGCTTTTGTCTTCTGATTAGTCCAATATCTAGACTAACCTGCTGCATTCTGTCCTGGTGTGCTCCAAGGAAATTAAGAGCATCATCCAGGAAGGAAAAGCCAAGCTTGTGTAGGAGCAGTGTGTACAGATTGACTGACATGCAGTAGAGACCATACCAGCTTATGCTGCTTCCGGATGTTCCTGCAGAAGCCTGAAGTTAGCAAAATAATAGCATGTAAACATCACCAGTAACAGGTAACAACCAGAACATGATGTCAAGCAGGCTTGAAAGGGTTAATTAATCAAACTGAATGAAATGTAAACTGATTCCTAACTGAGCCACATAGATTATCCGGTCACACAAACACATATACACCCCAGCACATGAATAACTTGCTGATAGGCATTGACAGAGCTTAGCCAAATATTCATTTTATCATAACCAGGTGATTAATAAATTACTAAAAAAAATGCGATAAAGAAAAGCATAAACTTTTGATAGAACTAAACCAAAGGTAGCAAGATGTACAAGATGTGAGGTTTGTTTTTTTTATTATTGCTGCTCTGAGATAAACATTAGACCAAGAAACCTATACATTCAGATGAAAAAAGAGACCATTTGACTATGAAAGAACAGATGAAGGAGTGAACACACTCATAAGGATTTCATAAATAAACATTAACATAAACCATCTGTATTAATAACTCTTAAACTGACGTTTATGTGCAAAAGGCTGTCCATATACAGTTTAGTCATCTTCTCTTTATTGCATGTCTGTTATCGACTTATTGCTAGCTGTGCTTAGCTAATCAACAGGTTGTGACCAAAAAAATTACATTCAGATAACACTTCCAATTAAGCAAATCACTGTTCTGAATCCGTGTCTTCACGTTAAAAATGACAATGATAACCAGTTTATTAGGTCAATGTCATCATACTATTTCATTTTAAGAAAAAAACTGCTATTGCCCAAAACAGGAAAAGTTTATGAACAGTTAAAACACTAAATCTGTGTGCTCATCCTAACCCTAACCCTGATCCAGCCTAACTGAATATCAGTGTTTGCAACATCATACCGATCGATATACTGATACTCCAGCCCAGCGTGGTCATAGTTGGCCCCAGGTATTTATAATGTAGAAGCTACTAGAATTGGATTAAAGGTCCTATATGTTACGTACAATATTAACACCACTTACCTTGGATGACAGGACATGTGTAGCAAACATTTCCTCTTTGCTGTACAGACTGCCAACTGCCAGGCAAGTGTGGGCTGTGAAATCACTCATTGTTAGCACTGCAGCACCCTGCAGTGACATAAACATGCACAAGACTTTCCACCATTAAATTCAGACCAGCTAGAGGTCTAGACAATGACTTAAAGATCTTCCCCCAAAAAACATGTCAGTGTTCTACATTTCAAAGTAAAAGTGCGCATCTATTCATGCTAATGAAGATTATTAAATATCTCCAAATGCTAGGCACTGTAAGATCATGTTTGTTAAGACCATATGATGATACCAGATCTCCCCCCTTTTTCTTTTAAAGACTGATCTTAGTCAGGTATGTGACCCAAGGGAGGGATTACTGCAACATACTCCTTTGACCTAAAAAGAAAAAGATGCTATAGGTTGCTTAATGCTATCATAAAGTTAGATTTAGACACATCAACCACTATCACTGACCTTTTCTTTTTCTGCAATTGCTGTCAATAGCAGTAAACCTGAGTGGATGTAGGGCATGCTCTGTTTAGCCTGCAAAACAGTTATGGTTTTAGTCACCAAGTCACACAGATGCCTGCAAATTCAAATTCCCAAGCACACTAGAACCAGCAAGACAACAGTAGTAATATTAAAAAAGAAAAAAATTTACTGCAAAGAAAATCACTCTTCCTTTCCCCATCAGTACACGATTATGTCTCTCACTAGTCTGTCTCTGACCTTCATGTAGTCTTCCAAAGAAACAAGCAAAGCTGCCAGCACACAGTGTTTCTGAAGAGATGGTAGCCACAGCTGGGGGTCTGTAGCCTCAATTATCTCTGTTAAAAGGCTGCACAAGGTTACCTGTAGCTGGATGTTACAAATACAAACCCACATTTAAAGCATACAAAATCAAAGAATTTGAAACAATTGCTCATAAAAAAGCAGTTTTACTTCTGGATGGGGGGGAGGTGTCATCTTAAAAACAAAATACATAACTTTTATAAAATGTTACTGTCTTTTGTGAAAATTATGTGAAGTTTGTACAATAGTGTCAATATATTCCATAAAATGATAACGGCATAAGGTAGAAGGAATATAAAAAGCTGGTTGGTTATAATCTATCCTTGCTGCCTGCATTCTGATTTAATTATGTTTATTTAACTAACACTATCTCTATGTCATTTTATAAGATCCACTATTTAACTGGTCCTGTTGTAAAACCTTCATGTCTGTCAAAATCAAACTAAACTAACACTTGGAAACTCCTACCATCAGCTTTGACTCTGCCAGGTTATCAGACCTGCCCTTGCCAGTCGTCTCTTCATCATGTCTAGTCTTTGCAAGCTCAGCAGGGGATGGCAACTGTCGTGTGCTATGTGGCAGCATAGGACAAACCACTGGCAAAAGAGTGGCCACTGTTGGTGGTGGTATCTCTGCATAAAAACAAATGGCCATAAAGCAATGATTCTTCATCCTTGCAAGCATAATTATATTACATGTTTTAGCTTTTTTTTTTTCATAAGCATCCAGAGATGTCATGGTTTCTGCAAGGTAAACCACCCTGCATCATTATCCTATATGTTCCATGTAAAATTCTGTACACTACTTTTCACTTGTCCTGGTACTCACTGGCGGAAGAAGATAACTCCCCTCTGGCCCTTTGCAGTAAGAGATTCAGGGCCCCTATGAGCCCGATTTGTACTGAGGGAATCAGCGTTTCACTGACGGAGTTTGTGAGTTCAGCTGCACCACGAAGAGACACCAAGATGGCCACTGGTTTGGAAATGCTTCTTTAGACAAAAAGCAATATTGTGGTGCTTCATTATGTATTCTAGTTTTCGGGCACTGGTTTGTTATGGAATACACCAATACAGTCCAACAAACAGAACAAACAAACAAACTAGTGGATGAATAAAAGAAAGAACAATCAGTAAGCATGAGGCCATTATCAACATTATGATATTGTATGGGCAAGTGCTTTCTGTTTTCATCACTACTGTGTGGAACTGTGACTTTATTTATCTTCCATGTTCTTTTTATATCTTTTGTGTTTGTTAAGCACAGTAAGCCTAGCCAGGAAGCTAAGTTATACAAGCTCACTGATTATTATTATATTTTGTGATTATCAAGCTGTAATGTGACTACAGATGGAGTAGCTTGTGACTAAACTTATCTGGCAATGCTGTGAATCTTTCTAATCATGCTGTCGTTACTTTATGCTTTAAACAGATTTCAGATGTAATTTCTCTGTCATTAACATAAATTACAACTTTAAAAGTTGAAAAACAAATACAGCACCAGAAATGTGCCATGAATTTGGATACAGCTGACAAATTAATGAGCACAGGTAATTGCATATTCCATAATTCATGAAAGACCACAAGTAATTATTTCTTCTATAATCCTCGACAAATTTTCATTTGAACATCAGCTAGTGTCATGGATCATTCACTTTTAGGTTGACAGGCAGCAATGAGTACATGTCAATGGCACTTTTATCCAACTCAACTACAACGTGCACTGCTTCACCTCAAGGCTGTTTTATCCCCACTTTTGTTTACTCTGTATACTAACAGTTGTTGTAGTAACCAAAAGGGTCACTATCTTGTTAAATTCTCTGATGACATTGCACTGCTCTCTCTCCTTATCAGGCCAGATACCCATGGTGTAGCTTTAAATGAATTTATTGCCTGGTGCGATGATAATTTCTTAGGACTTAATGTGTAAGACCCATGGTCTTTGATTTCCATCAGAATTCTCCACCAAGTCCCTTAAGTGTCGACCATGATAATGTGATGGAGATTTTTCCTGCTTTTAAATACCTGGACACCATCTTCGATAGGCAACTTTGCTGGGATGTCAACACTCAAACTGTCATGAGGAAAGATCGACAACGCCTCTTCCTTTGCCAGAAGCTGAGGTCTTTCTCTGTCTCCCAGCAATTTCTTCAGCTCTTTTGTACATAGCACATAAACAGTGTGCTGTCCTCGATTATTACTACAACATTTTATTGGTGAAGGACCAGCAGCTTACATCATGTGGTATCCACCTGCTTCAAAGTAACTGTGCATCTTAGACCTTATATAACAGGCAGACTGTTCTGAAAGTTTCTGCAATCCTTCATGATGACAGGTAAGTCCTTTCAAGAGAAATTTTCCAACTTCCATTATGCCTCCAATTTTATATAGCTGCATGGACCAACAGACTGAGGCTATGCTTTGTTGCTTCGGTTGTGTGTCTTTTGAATGGTGCTGAGTGCTGATGAATAAAACATAAATGTGAAAGTCTGGTGTTATGTGAATGTCTTGTGATGTTATTTTTATCGACCTGCCCCCGAACTGCCCTCTGGGACAAATAAAGTGCTTTCTTATCTTATCTAAATCCTCAATATTATATATCTGTTGCAGTTGGAAACCTGCACTAGCTTTCCTGGAAATGTTTGACTTACCCTATCCAGGATCTGAGCAGCATGAAGTAGAGGGCTGCCAAAATTGTGGCAATCTTCATATTTAATGATGACAGCTCACCGGAAAACTGCAACCAAATGATATTAACATCTCAACATAAACAGCTATTAGAAATCTGCACAGTTTCTGCTAGATGTGGAGAGGGATAAACTTTTAACTTGTGAAAAATGTTCTCTATGGACTAAAGAAACTAGGTAAGACAAAAATTAATGTCATTGTCCTTTTACAAAAGTAAAAAAAGAGAGAGAGAATTACCTGAGCAAGTAGACCCTCCAACAAATGATGAATTATATGTTCTTTCTTTATGTCTGTAACCTGAAGTTCATCCAGTAACTGGAATAAAACTTGAAAAACTTAGCAAAATAATTTGGTACCTTGGGACTACTGGGCTAAAAGCTGCTACATATTTCTATTTAAATCTCAAAGTAGTTTAACATGTAAGTTTTTTAATGAAAGCAAATAAGGAACTCAGCAGAAGGTTCCAGTACTTTCTTGGTGCCCAAACCAGATCAAGCACAAATGAATTCTGCCAATAAAATTTAAAATGCTAGTCCTTTTTCATGCTACAAACCTTAAATTTGCTGGTAACAATGAGGAAGCTGCGCCAAGCCTTCAACAGCAGAATGACTGGGTTCTCTAACATGCCGTGGATAGGCTTTTCCTGACTTTGTTCTGCCATTAAACTTTGCTTGATGAACTGTTTAGATACAATGTAAACAGTGAATGTGTTACTTAAATAGTTTTACTGATGTATCAAACTTTCCTGCAGCTGTTGTTTTTAACAAAGTTTCATACTCAAGTGCTCTAGATTTGTTAATTATGAAGAAAGCTATTTTAGTCTGTGTAATCAGAACATGAGCATATCCATATGCTTCAAGTGACTGCATCCTGTTCATTAATAAATCTTTTTCACATTGTCTACATCCACACCAAATATTTCTTGCTTGTTGCAGGAACAAGATTGTTACAATGCTCCACAATCCCCCCCCCCCCCCCAAGGGTACTAAGCATGTGGGTGGATGTTTGTGTTGTATTTTAGTCTTGCCACTCAGACAGCAACACACAATGATCCAATTTTACACACAACTGATGTCTCTCCACTCCAAAAAAGAAGGCATGTGGGTGAGTGGAGGCTGCATCTCCCTAAACAGGAGTGGTATTCATATTTTTGTCTATCTTGGATTTTTTTTGGTATAAGTTGAATTTTTGCTTTATTCTTTATATATATATATTATAGTAATTTATCTTTATTGTGTCAATAGGCACTGGAAGATAGTGTTTAGAGAATTTTTACCCTGAAGTTTTTTATTTTGGAGTATTAGGCCTTAGTAACTGGCTAGGAGCCACTTAGAAGGAACTCGCTAATCAAGAATAGCAAGACAGGGGAAGAAGTTATAGTCACTTGTCTTCTAGAGGCAGTGACAGGGTATGTAGCATTTAAGAAAGCAGAGAATGTGGCCTCTCATCCAAATGAGGTTGTGCAGATTTTTTTTGCAGTGTCTGGTTCCAAGTGGAGGCATCTATGATTTGAAATTTGTTTCTTGTGTGTGGAAAATATATATATATACATTTATATTTGGGTTTCTGGAACATTAGTCCCCAGTGACTGTGAGTATTGTGAGTACAGGGGAACAACAGCCGTTACAGAATAATTATCAGTTTAAGCAGCATTAGAGAGAAACATCCATGTTCCCACCTGCATAACCAACACATGACAGAAGACAAACACAAGATCCCAATACTGAATCACTCTTCACAAAATTAAAACAAAGCTATAAACTTGTGAGTAATGAGACAGCAAACACATGGAACATCATAAATGTGTTAGTTCCTTGCAATCAGAAATACGTTCCTCCTTACCTTGGACCAGTAGATGAACCAGTCATCCTTACCCAGATCTTTTAAACAGCTCTTCAACTGAGTATCTAGACTGGTGCTGAAAATGTCAAAAGTTTTTTGAACTGCTTAAAGTCAATTAAAAGTAAAGATTACCACCTATTCCTTAATCCATGATCTTTAGATAAATAAGTGTTAACAAGCAACTTTCATTATAATAACAACCATATGTAAACATTCTGTGACGTGGTCTTTTTTTCAAGTCTTCTTGATTTCTTTTGGGGAATGGTTGCATGATGTTAGTAGAAGTGCCCTAGTATAGCTTACCCAGTCACTGTATAGATCTCTTGAGCCAGAATCCTGAAGGCAAAAGCTGCTATTCTCATTTCAGTCAGTCGCAATGGAAAGTCCGACTCTTCATGAACCTCTGTGACCTCCCGCTTCAAAGGAGCTGTGACACTGGCCCAAAATGACTGCCTACACACACAAGTAAAAGATAGACACTTGCTTATGGTTTAGACCACAACACAAAGATGTACTGGGCTTCTGTCAGAGCTTTGTCTTCTCTAAGGATTGCAGCTTAGCCAGTGCAATAACCAGACACTCCTACAGATTAAAAACAAGCCATTTCCTGATCATGTATTGGCATGTTTTTTTCACTCGTGGTCTGGCTGTAGATAAGCAATGCCCATATGCAGGACCGATTGTCCCCACAGCTTACTCATTCCATGTGCCATTTACTTAATCAACTCCAGCCATGATCTTCTATTAACCTGAGGTGAGCTGAGGTCACCAGCTGTATCTTACTATTGCTTAAGTATGTGTATGTGTGTGTGTATAGTGTGTCAGACAAATTATTTCAACATGTCAATGTATCTGTATATTGCTAGTATGAGCACTATCTGGAATTGCCCTTGTGGATTAATAAAGTTGTATTGTAAAAACAAGGGGGAAAAAACTAAATCATGGTGTCAGATTAAAAAATATACTTCGAGGTATAGAGAATTTACTGGTTTTTTTTTTTAATGCAGCAATTTTTTCTCCAAAACATTCAATGATTTTCATGGAGAAATTTTTCAAAATAATTGTTAAATTTTGCTAGTAAGCAGCAAACACGCAGACTGTGTTGAAATTAGTACTTCAGCATTTCAGGATTGAGTTCAGGGAAGGTCATACCATACGACCTACTTTGCTCGTAAAACCTCCATGGCAGTCTCTCGCCTGCCATGCCACAAAGAGTGAACAAGGTCAAGGCAAGCACACAGAAGTTCAGGATGGCACATATAGGTGTTCTGTTTGTTGACCTCCATCAAAGTCAGTAATGTCTGCAAACAACTGCTTCGTCCTAGCTTCAGATCCTGGCAAGAAATGAAAAAAGCCTAAAGGGTTTTTAAAAAAAAAAAAAAAAACAAAAAAAAAAAACCTCAATAAGTGAAAACTACAATGATCATATGCACTGAATATTGTAAAAAAATTTTCTTTTCTACAAAAAAATACTTCAATTAACCATATATACAACTACTGATGAGATTTTCCTATTCTCCTGAACATTTCAAGATTCGTGTTGTGCCTAGGATTGTTCCACAAAAGAAACATCTGAATAACAGTAGTGGAGCTAACGTTACGCCTCAGAGGGCACCAAAACACATCTATAGTCACCCTACAACTGTTTTTTCCATTCTTATTATGTTTGTGTGTTTTGCTTTTCTTTTTCTGTTTAGTATACGCTTTGAGACTGCCTATAATGGTGGGAAAAAAGTGCTATACAAATTCAACATAATGTATTATATACAACTACTATATTATTATATATATACAACTACTCTAAAAATGAGGGTATGATTAAATAGTGCAGAGGAATATAAGGTGGAAATTCAAATAAACACATAATTTTAAAAGCATCGCATAAAGAGAACAGATGTAGATGTCCAGCAACATCTTACTAATACAATGCACTTTTAACAGTGAAGCTAACCTTCTTGCCTTCTCCTGAATCTGTAGATTGACCCTGGACGTCAAAAAATATTTCAATAAGGCCCGGCTGTGTCTCAACACAGACAGAAAGCAACTCAAGGATGGCTACTTTCAGTCGTAAATCCTGTAAAAATTTGAAAAACAGGGAACTATCAAAAGCAAATAGTGGGAGTCTCTTTATGCTAACTTTATGTACATGCTTCTAAGTATGGATGCTGGTCAGAAAGTAATAATAAACCAACTGTTGAAAAAATAAAACGAACAAAATTAACACAGCAGTTATAGTTATCTTTACTTATTTTCCTGACATAATTTTGCTTTTAGCCAGTGTATGTCCTGGTACATGTAGGTGTGTACACCCAGAAGAGAGATAACTAAATTTTTGTGTATGTGTGTACAAATGTGAGTCATGAATTGACTTGTGTGGTGGTATATATATATACGTGCACATCCTTCTGTGTCAGAGTAGAGCAGTTATGACCCTAGGGTATTAAGCAAAATACCTCAGACACTGCTTGCAAGCGGGTCAGGTACATATCACGTATTGGCTCAGCATCATTGCCTAGGCATGCCAAAATCGACATGGGTGACATCTGTAATATAAATATATCATAATTTGAAAAGGTGACAGAAAAATGTATGTGTGTACAAATTTCACCTTAAGCCAAACTACCATTTAAAAATTTGAAAAATTTTCATATGAAATTTTTTTTATTTCAGATATTAACATTTAGTTACAGATAAAAATGGTGTGGCCAATGAACAAAAATTTTAGAATTTATTTTTAAAATGGAAGGGCCTTTGAAGGCACTCACAGAGTAAATATGTGCAATTATCAAATAAGGAATATTCGTCTAATTCATTGTAACACCATCTTTCATAATTAGACTAAACAAACATAAATTTTATGTCATTTACAGAAACATTTTTTCAAAAATTAAATAAATATAAAAAAATTATTCAGTTTTTAAATGGTTGTGTGACTTGGACCAATCTGTGTTAAAACCTTTATGATTCAAAGTTTCTTGCTTGTCTTCAAAAGTGGGGTTTTTTGATACATTTACAAGCAACACATGTCTAAGTAAAAACTTTTACAGTGTTCAACCCATTCAGACCTCTAGAGAGTGAGTAAATAAATGAGAAGATATTTGGAAGTAAGCAACCATGACTGAAAGACCACAGGTTAGTGAAGCTGTGCTTAAAAATTTTCACAAACTCCATGAGATAAAACAATATTTTAATATTTTCACCCAAGTTTGAAAACAACTAAAAACTAACACTAAGCAGTCTTTTAAAATCAGTTAAAAGCAATTCATGCAAAACACACACACACAGCATCATAAATGGCTGTTTTAATGCTCACCCTAATTTGCTACAGCTGCAGAAAGGAGACATAGGGCAGACAGCAAGTTTACAGCCTTAGTTTTTGGCATGAAATAGATAAAATATGTTTGTTAATCCACCAGACTCACCACTGCAAGATGCCGGAGCAGGCGGGTTGCCATTATCGGTAGCTTAGGGTTGTGTCTGTGGTAAATGTACTGGGCCACTGTTGCCACCACATGCTGGCTTTGACGCCCAGCTGGCTGCCAGAAGAGAGCCTGCTCAACAGGTGAGAGAGGTAGGTCTGGAGGTCGCAGGAGCAGGAGTTGGTTCAGCAAGGAGAGAGACAGCTGGATAAGCTCAATCAGATCAATACCGCTACCCTCTGTAACACTTTTAAGGAAGCAAACATACTTGCATAGGCGAGAAAGCCACCAGTGATTCTACTGAGACATGCTCACACCTTAAATAAAATCAAATTAGTCACTGTTACTGTGTGAAAAACATAAACTGAGAAATTTAGACAAATAACATTTTTTGTTATAAATTTTTTTTTTGAGTGCTCACCAGAGGACGACTATATGGAGATCACTCTCTACCTACCTCAATTCAAGCTATCTACTCCCAAGTGGTCAGAATGACCAATAAACAGAGAGAACACAAAACCAATTAAGCTGGCTGCAGAATGGGAGACAACCCTGAAATGAGGTACTGTCAAGATGCCACAGAGCTGGTCAGGTGACTCCTGCTATGTGGGATGTGCTGAGCTGCCCAGAAATTACTGACTGCATCCACAGAATGGGAGTGAGGTCACTCAAGCAGAAACTAGTGAATGTAGAGTAGCACTGCCAGCCTGTAGCAGTGATTCTCAAAGTGTGGTCTGCGGACCACTTGTGGGCTGCACGCATACGTCAGGTGATCCGTGACTGACAGTCATCATGTCAGCAAAGTAATTTTTAAATTGCCAGATATGCTGATTAGTCCAGTATTGATTTTACACGTTTTAATTTTATTGATGCCCAACTGCTCATTCACATAAAATGCTGGCTTACCAAATAAGTCTTTACGTCACAGTGCGAGCATTACGTCAGTTGACCACGTCATCTGTTACCTTTAGTAACGCAGTGCACTTCCTTAGTTTTAATTTTTATGTATACTTTGTGAAGTATGTGATTTCCTGTAAGCTTTTTACTATACTACTGTCACAAAAGTACATTTAGTTTTGAATTGTAATAAAACAAATGTGGCAATTTAAATTTGAAATTCATGGTACAGAGTGACTGTAGGTCTTGGTGGTCCAACCTATTTTTTTACTTTAGTAAAGAAATACTTTGAGAACCACTGGCCTATAGTCTAAATAACCTCTTTGAGGACTATATTTCTAAAAAAGCCCAGATTGGTAGCTTCAGTTTGAGCTTTGGGTGATTCCGCATGGGGAGATAGGTCCATGTACAGTGTCCTGATGACTGATTTTATCCAAAGATTGTCTACACTGTAATATCAGCCTTCTCTCAAAGGTGAGAATGGATGGGAGCAGTCCCCCAAGTGAGAGGCTGATTTTTTAAGGTAAACCTGCAAGGCTCTCAATGGATTCTGAAGTCTGTCTAAATCATGAAGTGCCCTCCAAGAAGTGGATGATGAGTAACTTCCTGACAACCCAGCAAGGGTAGTCTACTCTTGGCATAGAAACCTAGGTTGGCATGGAGGGCAGCTGAGCTCTCAGCTCAGTTTGGAGGAAAGGGTATGAATCTCTGAAACGTCAGCCACTGAGGCAACTGAGATCAAGAAGCAGGTCTTCCAGGAAGGTGAGGACTCACCCTAGATTCCAAGAGGGAAATAGTAAGTGACATAAAGGTTGGCATAGGGACACATTGGCAACAAGCCCAAAAATATCTCTTTTGGAACCCATCTGAGTTGGTTGATTTTGTGTTCTCCCTGTTTATTGGCCATTTCTGACTAATCAGGAGTGGAGTGCTGGAATTGTGGTACCCAGAGGGTGATCTCCATGACAGTTATCTGGTACAAAATAAAGAAACAAAATACTGGGACAGAGGCATAACCATGGCATAACCAACTACATACACAACCATAAGTGTGAGCACTGACACAAAGATGAACTGATTACCTTCCCTGCTGCACAAGGGCTGCCTCAACATTGTCTACACCTGTAGCCACAATCTCCATCAATGCTTTGCCTGCTTCTGTGAACAGTAGACTATAGACACACACCTCATGCAAAGTAGGTCTGTGGCAAGAAAAAAAAAGAGAGGCAATTCATCATCCTTGGACATTAAGTTATTCTGCAGGGCATGTCTATAAATATAAATTCTGATGTCATAGAGCTGAACACAAATGTAGGGCAGCTAAACTACAAAATGTAGTATTTGTATTCTTCTTACATTTTGTACTCCATCAGGTAAATTATAAGTATATAGATGCAGATAGTACTTTCTAGGACTCGTATGTGAAAAGTAAAGGAAAACAATGTCAGAACTTGTTATAAATTAAATCAATGCCTGATTAGCACAGCAAACTTCCCCCAGTCAACCCAGTTGGCAGGAATGGGTATCTGACTTTGGGAAGGTAAACCAAGGAGAGAGAGGAAATAGGCAACGCCCTCACATAAAGCTGGCCCGAAAAAAGTGAGGTCTCTACCACCTCACCCCACAACGACCTGAAAAGGTAAGGGGATGACCTTTTTACCTATAAATCCGATTTACCTTGAAGCCATAGTCTTCACTTTCTTGGTCTTATTCTGCTGGGCTGACAAGTTGAGAATCTTGTTGAACAGAGTCAAACACTGCTGGCCTGCAAGGAACAAAAAAAAAAATCTAAAAGATAAAGAGAAATTTATTTACCAGATATGAGGGATGCAAAAAACAACAACAAAAAACACATCGGCAAAGAAATAAGACATCTGTACTTGCCAATCTAACATTTTACTCCCAATTTCATTTCTGATTTATGTGATTACATAATCTCCATAAAAGGAAACTTTTCCTAAACTGAACTTTGGTAGTATTTAGATAAAAAAATTCAGCTCACATCAGAAGGTAGCTACATTAAGGCATCAGGTGACTGAAAAACTAATAGCACTACCTGAATTACACGGCAGACTCAGAGTTTCTAAAGCAAGTAGTGTTCTTAGTTACCATAACAATCAAGCTAGGTTAACTGAGTTGAGGAGGAAAAGGCATATAGTTTATATTTCTAACCAAAATAAAATACAACAAAACATTACCAAATGTTAAAGAACTCTTGAGAAAAATCAAAGCACTTACTATATTTTTTCTAACTGTTCATTCTTCAAGTAAAAACATTTCAAAACATAATCTAGTTTGGACAGATATACTCACCAATCTTTTTCCGCTGTACCAGGTCAGAGTAGCGCCATTTACGGAACTGAGGAAAAATATCTCTTAAGATATACAGAACACATGGTTGTAGTTCTTCCTCTAACCCCTCTTTGGAAAATGACTGTAACAAAACATGAACATTGTGCTATCATAACAAAATGATTCAAGTAACTCAAACACCTGAAGACTTGCATTATAAATTTTCTCACCCCATTTTTGGTTGTATGTAAAAAGATGTTGGCAAATCATACACATTTGTCTGAACACTAACCCTAATTATTTTACCATGCAGTAAAATATATTATTCATCATTATTTTCTGAATTTTTAAAACGTTATCTACCATCTCCTATTAATGTAAAATTCTTCTGAAAATAACATAATACCACACAATAAGTTTTGCATCTCCTAGATCTGAAAATATGTGTTTATTGCTAAATGAAAGGATTTACTGTCTACTTTCCAGAAGTTCTGCACTGGCAACAACAAAATACAGAACCTGTACAAGCTCCAGAGCAAGGGTGAGAACAGTCAGAGTGAGAGGGTAGCGGCCTTGTGGGCATTCTGTTCCAGCCATGATGGAGCCCAGTATCCCTGGATGTAGCCCTCTACCACTGTTGCAATATAGACATTTCTTTGGTGGGAAGCGAGCATTTATGCATCAACATTTGTGTTCACACACATTCACTTGTTAAACATTTTACCACAGACTTTATGCACCATGATTCCTACAAATATGATACACAAAGAAAAATAGACAGGCAAGGTTAACATCATTACATTTTCACACAGCAAATCCATATTTCGGCTTTTATATTTATAAAATATAATTATATGCAGCACATTTTTTTCTGGATCTTTGCCACCTTGTTTTTCATTGTTCTGAAAGTTCTCATCTGCATATGTACTTAACATGTGGTGCATAGTCTTTATGCATACCTCTGTGTATATGTATATATGGGTATGCTTGCAAGGATACATTCATTCAAACTCACACTACATTTGCATGGCCCCCCTCCCTCTTCCTTCCATCTCACACAAAACTTTACTTACGTGAGCACCTCTCCAATGTCATCTACATTTTCCGTCAGGTACGGTAAGAGACCAGTCTGTTTCATTTGGTGCCACACCTGGAAAACTAACATGAGTTTAACTTTTCTTCTACTTTTATTTTTGAATCCAAGGATTTTTTTTTCTCATTTAAGTAAATTTTTATAATAAATTCTGCCACCGCTGGCTTACAGTTATATGAAACCTTCAGCTAACTGAGAATCTACTCGTAAGTATGAGAGCCTGGATTATGGTTCACAATGTCACCACAATGAACACTAGCACACAAAGTCTGCCAAGAGCACTTATCTGCCTCACCTCTTTGGGCTTGTAACGTGCAGCAGACATCAAGCAGCCCATAGTTTTGCCAAGCAAGTCAAGGGGTGTGGGTTTTAGCATGGAGAATCTGAAATTTAAAACTCCCAGTGTTGCTGTAGTAGCTTAAAAGTAGGCACAGCATTTTCGCTGCATCTCACTACCCACAAAGGCTAACAAGTCACAGCTGTATTATGCAACCCCATTACATAAAAAACAGGATAATTTCACCACTACTGTCGTTCATTTCCTGATCATATCTATAGGATTACTTACTTATTCCTCTTCATACCTAAAGTGTACATAAGGCATCCACTAAAGATCTCAATTTTTTTCTGTCAGTAGCAAGTTTAGCCATGCTGTTCCAGGACAGTTTCTGACCTTTTAGTTTTCTCTCTCTCTCTCTACTAAATCTATGGGATTGGTAAGCTGTAAATTTTTAAGCTACACATCGATGTCTTCAAGGACTGTCTCTTGCATCAAGCTTTTGGATCCCAAATGTAGGAGTTGACTGATGACAGTTAAGATTTTACAACATTAGATAGTAGATCTGTTAGTGATGGGATGAGAAACACCTGGACTTCTCGTCAAAACTTCTTCCCTGTGCAACACTGCTTTATGCCTTGCACACAAACCCTCTGATCCTCCTACCTGTGAACAACCTGGAAACATAAACTGAGGAAGATTGTGAAGTCTTCTGCTGTATCAGCATCCACCTTAACAACTTCCTGTATGAGCTCCATTATCAGGGTGACTCTTTCCACTTGAGCAGGTTCTACCATGCCTGCAGCACACCAGCAGTCTAGCAAATTAATTCTTATATATTCTTTAACTTGTTTATATATATACACACACAAAGAAATATCTATATGTAATAAAGACATCTAATTAGTCTGCAAAATGTGAAGGTTTAAAAGACAGATGGAGATAATAGATATGCTTAGAAAATAAAAGAGAATGATGGAGACTGCAGTCAAGAAATGAAGTCCTATGTAACTCATTTACATATGTTCTTCTCTTTAAAGTCTTTTCTTTTCCCTGGCTCTAAGATTTTGCCATCTGAAGAAGAAATGGCAGAGATGATATTTCAAGATAAAAGAATCCAGGTCTGTGTACACCTTACCCGCTCCTAGTGTGATCTGCCGCAGAAGTTCTTGAACCTCACATATTAACAGCATCCACCCATTGTAGTTTGTTTCCCATCGTATTAGCGGCCCTGTCAAGCTGGCTGCCAGGCGTTGCGAGACAGCTGCAGGCAAGGCGATCTTGATCTTACTTTGAATCAAGTGTCTAGTGATTCTCATGCAACAACCAGGATTTATTTTGCAAGAAGACAGGAGGTACTAATAAGCGCATTGATGTAGAGAGAAAGAAAAATCCTGACTTATGAATCCTGGGTCTTTTAGCATTTTACGAAACAGACTTATAAATCTACATAGCTGCATTTAAAATGTCAATAAAAGGTCATTCAAAATAGTTACATCACTCAATGCTAAAATTTACGTCTTTTTTACATCAAGGGCTTGGTGTTTTACGCTGTGCCAGCAACTAAGGCTATATCACAGTAAGGCAGCCAGCCCTATAAACAGATGCCATGTGTAGAGAAAGAACAGCGTGCCCGAGACGAGAGTTGAACCCAGGACAGCCAACCTTCACTGTCTTGGTGCTTTTTTATATCAAAAATATTTCATCGTCATCATCATTTTTAAAAGCAACACTAGTCTTTTATGGTCTAGAACTCATTAAATGTGATGTCAGACCTGATTGATCAAGAACTTGTCCTCTCTGTCCCCTGTAGATTGTCAGATCACCTTAAAAAAAAAAAAAAGACAAAAACTATTTTAAATGCAGAAAAAAATAAACAAGTAATGCTAAAAGAACATAGTAGTAATTATCCCAAAATTCTGTACAAATGGTTTCTGAACTGTTTGATTTGCTTCAGGCAATATGTCCATAATTGAAGACATAAGGTCGAAAATGTAATTCTCTCTCTCTCGCACCCACTCCAACATACACTGGTAATATATGGTTGCTGAGTACTAAGTTAAGATGACTGCATACAAATGTCATATTTTCTCATACTGTGCAGCAAAGAAATGTTTTACCAGCAGCATAGGGTTTTCTATCCACATTTAGCATGAAAACATTGGGCTCATGGGTGACTGTCAGATCCTTCTCTTGGATGTTGTCTAGATACTCAGTGTACATGCTTAAGTCCTGCAGAAGATCTCTGACCTGCATGTAGATGATGTGAGAATGATCAATCATCAGTTTACAACATTACACATATAAACTAATTGACATAATTCCTTTTAAATCAGCACATCCATGGCCCTTGCTTTTGATTAGGACAATCATGATAAGCATGTCCACCACTAAGATGTTCAGGAAATGTTGAGTGTTCTATGAGAAGCTAATTCCATCTTTACCTCTTTCTTCACTTCCACCCACTTTTCCTTTCAGTTACCAGCTTAAACCCCACAATGCTGACCTTTCCTGCGCTGAAGGAACTGGCAGATGCAAGATCTACACTCATTTTAATGAAACGAGTGAATTCAAATGGAAAGTAAGATATGGTCGACTCATACAGCAGCCACAGAGCACTATCCTGTAAGTACACGTGCAGTAAATATGTTTATACATCTTAAAGCTTATGCATGAGTAATGATTCAGATGCTAATACATTTTACAAAAATTACTTGTGATCTAGCAAAGTTATATGAGGCACCTTAAAACTGGAGTAACTGTTTAAAACCATTTTAACATTATTTGAACTACATATATATTATTGTTCCTCTTTTTCAACACCTTTAAGGCAATAAAGCCATTATAGATAAGTAAATGAGCAAACGGTAACTTAATAATAAGATGATATTGATATCAATGATGATGATTTTTTTAAAAACATAATATATGAGATCTATATTCATCTTCTTGCATACCTTCTGCCACACTTCTTCTGCTACAGATGGCTGGCGAAGCAGTTTACTGCAAACCTCATAAAGAAGCACAGAGTTTCCTAAGGTGTCCTCATGAAATACAGATAGCACAGCATTCAGGAGTCTATACACCTGGCACTGCACCAATGCTGCCAGATACTACAAGCAAACAAGAAGAGAACAAAAACTGAAAGATCATCAAGAATGTCAGTGTCTGCAGAATGACAAGCGAATCACATTTGTCAATCTTGACTTTTGGCTCTGTATCTGTTTTTTATTAGTCAAGAAAACATATGCTAAACCTAAAGAATAATTATAATAATAATAAACGCAAATGTTTTATAGCACATACACTCCTATGGAGCGTGCTCTTAGCTTAAGAGTAAAAACAAGACATAAGCAACCTACAAAGGAGAGAGGAACAAACAACATATGAACTATGGAAGAATAAACAGTACTGATGATAAATAAAAAACAAATACATAATAAAGAGGAACCAAGTAACAAGGACTTAGAGTATCATGATTTTGCAAAAGGAAGATGAGCTGGGAAGTAGCAATAAATAGAAAGGGGGAAAAAAGCATAAAAATTGACTAACATTTTTGGAACTGGTGTTAGGAGTAATGGGATACAGCATTATACATATATACAGCGGAAATGGCACTTACAGTGTCATTACTGAATGATTCTGTGTTAAGAACATCGAGTAGCACTCTGAACACGCCAAGTTTCAAGGCAACATTTCCCATTTTGTGGATTTCAGCAGCATCCTTCTTTTCAGGGTCTCGGTCAGTGTACAAGTGGCGTACCATAGTCCAGCCCAGCAGGATGGGGCTGTGGACAGGATCTGATCCCAGTTTGCTCACCTCATTGTTAACATCCTGCAAAAAAAGAGTTCAACAGTAATGCTAGAGGTATGAATCATATTAATAAAGAGCTGCCACGAAGTCACCCTTAATGTAAGATTTTTTTCTGGAAATATGCAGCTCCTCTAAGGACAATAAGCTTCGCAGACTATTTGACCTATTGGAAATGATTACCACTCATTGATGACATCTGGAATTATAATGAAGACAAACAATCTAAAGACGTTTTTGCTTAGTAAAACTCAAATTTGATTCTGTGCCAAGCAATTGCAATGAATCGCTGAACAACTTTACAAAAAACAAAAAAACAAATTAACAACAGTAAAATTTCTACTTAAGCTTGAAAAGAATAATTCATGCACAAAAGCTTTCCTATCTTAAATCATTGAATTGCTTTGTTTTTTTGACTAATTATGCCATGTTGAAAAAGGTCATTGCATAGCTCAAAGTGGGGCAAAAAAGGGGTGGTGGTTATATCCTCATATTTAGCCATACTTATGACCTAATCATATAACTCATTGTAAATGAGTACACATCTGTTTACATCTGTTTCAAGGTCCACTATATGCAAAGGCGTCCGTCCTCAACTGCTATATAAGGTTCTGACAGCACAACTGTTAGTGAGAGCAAAGAACTATAAGAGGATATTTTTTCAATAATATTCATAATAATAATGGATATTTATAACGCACAGCACCATGACCAAGACAGATCGAACTTGCTGTACAGACCAGTAATGATAAATGATCAGATATAGGACGGTGAGATTTGTAGAGGCATAGAACATAAAGCATAATAAAACCTAAACTAAAATAAAACTGTTCTCTTTGTATAATACTCAGAAGAAATGTACCTGGAAATCTTTACTGCTTCTCAAAATAACGTGATCGTCATAGCTGAAAAAATAAACATAAGCAGATAATATTGAAATCAACAACAAAACCAGCTAAAACAGAATGTGGCACATCACATGTTTATAAAGGAAAAATTATTTTAACAAGCAAACACCTGTGATATACTTGTCAATCCCTTATTTGAGAAAGTAAAATGAAGTGTTACTCACAATAGAAAGGCATCATTTTAAAGTTTACAGTTAAAAAATCCATGCATTACACAACAATGTTTTCTAAATATAAGAAGCAGATATTTTCTTACTTATTGTTGGTCCAACAGAACATGGCATTCTCCACATCCATTGCTTCCAACACAACCAGCATCTCCAGGTAGCTGCACAGTTAGTCCAAATATAGCATACTGTTGTGTCATGTGTAACCTAGCTTGATGTAAATTCGCAAGTAAAAAGTTTTCTCATCAACCCAGCAGTCAAAAGAAGCTAGCTTTACTTAATTTTAGTGGAAATAAACTGATTGTACATCAAGAACTACAACACACTGCCATTAAGGAAAAGCAGCTTAACTCCGGTCATGCTTGCAAGCAAAATTCTAATCACCTTATTCTCTTCAAATACTTGACTGTAGATTCATCAACCAGATGTTTGTAGGTCTGTCGCATTCCAAATCCTTGTTTCTACCAACAGGTAATGAAAATCTAAGGCTAACAAAAAGTTCTAGTCTGCATTCAATGGGTGGTTACCTTCTTAGGAAACACTCGATTTAGATGGTTAAAATAACAAGTGGATTTGAATCTCTCTAAAACTGGATTAAATTTTTTTCAAGTTTCAGTTTCACATGAAATTTCACTAAAGCACAGGGTCGGAGAGGGTATGATGGTGGTTTAGACAGAAGGATCAGTGAATTTTAATCTCTTAATAAATGAACCAACTTTTGATCAAGTTTCAGTTTTACAGCCAGAAATCCAAGCGTGAAGGGTACGCACTTAATATTATGTGAACAGTTCTTCTCTCAGTCCTATTCTGCTTAGTTGTGCATAAAAGAATTCCTTCCATTACTTGGAACAGTTTAGTAACTATAGTGTTAATCTGCAGATAATTTAACTCTCACTCTTCCACTGACAGATAAGTGCACATTCACACCTACACCCAAGATAAAGTATTTGCAAAAATTACCTTGAACAGCTCCAGGAATGTACAGAGAGTCTTGGCTTCCATTTCATAAACCTTGTTAAGCAGAAACAGCAGCTCCAGAAGCTCACACTAGAATAGTTCAGGACTATCTTGTCAGAGTGAATCCTTCTTCCTTGCCTTCCCTACCCCCACAACTCTCCATAATTCCCTCCCACTGCCCACAAAGAGACTATTAAGGAGGAAGAGTGAAAAACAAGGCAAAAGAGGGACACAAATGGTCAGAACCTAAAAAAACACAAAAAGACAAACTACTAGAAAAATATTATATGATTAGTTTGGCGGCAACTTGATCCCTTTAGCATCACTGCATTCTACTCTATCCTACTTAAAAAGAACAGATCTGGTTGCCCCTAACAAAGGGGACATGTCATTGGTACTCAAGGATGACTCTCAAGAATACATTAAATCCAAAGTGTTGGAAACTATTTTGTAGAAGCAGGCTGCGCCCAAAGTGAGCTAAAGGATCTCACCTGTTCTTTGAGATTCTGCATGATCCATGCTAACACACTGACTTCAGTCTGCAAAGAAACAACAAACTTCTAGAACCTACTCTGTACACAACACATGGGTGTACATACATGCAGGCAGGTATGCACAGATACAACAACACATACACACAGCAACACATGTACACAGAAACACATGCACATACAGGGCAGAACACCTTATTGCAAACTTTCAGCACATAAACCTACCATCATGACACCATTCTTCTCCACTGAAGGTGGCTGCTGGTTGCAAATAGCATCTAGCTGCTTCAGTATCTGTTGAGCAAAATTTGCATGTCGTATATGACAAAGCATCAATAAGAGAGGCAAACACAGTGGAAAAAAGAAAAGGTCTATTAAGTAATGAAGTGTAAAAGATTTTAAGTGTCTAGGAAATGGCATGAGCAAAGCCCTAACAATAAGGCCATGATGACGTCTACCCAGATAGGAGTGAGTAATAAATTTAGATTCTCACTTGTAATGTAAATCTATAACCTCATCAACCAGAAAAGCTTTTCTCTTTTAAAACAGAAAATATAATGTTACATCAGTGTTATACAGCTCAAAACTAAATAAGCTCAAAATGCCACCTCTTTTTTAAATCTCACCTTGTTTTGTAATTTTTCTGTGTCGCTCTGAACACTGCTTAAGAAGTCAGCATACGCATCCTTTAAACATACACATGCATGCACACGTACGCACACACACACACACACACAAACATGAAGTAATTCAATGCTAATATTTTCCATCAAAAATAGATATATAAGAATTTGAAAAAGAAAATTACCACTAATCCATACATTTTAGAGACATATATAGCAATGATAGTAATTTCCCCTTATACTAAAAAAGTATGTTATTCAAAATGAGATTCCATACGTTTAAATTCATACATTTAACACAATACCTTGTACGGATGATCTGTTTCTACATAAACACAAATATAGTGCAGACATCGCAACAGATAAAGTCGTTCTGTGAAGAAAAAATCTCTGATTTTCAAGATGAGTGCCTGGGAGTGTCTCTCATGACTCAAAACATGCTGAAACAACAAAATATACAAACTCCTTATTTTTATTAGTTAGTGTTTATACAAGAGACAGAGTTAGTGTGAGTGAGAATGAGTGTAAGACAATGAAAAAAAAGTGAAGACAATGCAATGCTCTCCTTGTCCTGCATATAGACCAAGATACAATATTAATTCAGTGCAATATAATAAAGCACTTTTCATAGAAATTGCCTACTTATTTATTCAATAATTGGAATGGTTAATCTTAGGAATTGGGTAGATCTAGAAATTGTATTTTTCATAAAACTATAAGGCTATACCTGCAATGTGAGTCTAACTAGGTTTTTTTTCCTAACATTAACAATGAGATAAAAGTGTACAAATCCTTCTTTCCCTTGATACACAGAATGCAAGCATACACATAGACTTTCCTTGTTATTATTAAAGAAAAATTGTTTTAGAGCTAGCATAAGCAATAAATCATTCAAATTACTAGAACAGTATTAAATAATCTTACCTTCAAGGTTTTCTTAGATCCACGGTAATCATTGATCAAAAAGGCACAAAACAGATCATGAGAAAGCACTTCATCCAAGCCCTTTGAAATAAATAAAAATGAACTTTAATGTAATCCTTTACAAGCCTACAATGATGAAAAATCTTTTTATCATTATAATAAATCTATTGAAAATAATATATTCATTAAACAAAAAATTGTTGTGGGACAAAAATAACTACAGCAGAAACCATTAGAAGTAGGTCTGGAAACACTACCTCAGTATGGCAGATATAAAAGTGACAAGACCTTAGCCTTAAAGAAAAAATACTGTAAAATACTATTGACAAAAATTTGCTTTACATTTTCTAAATAACTAAAATGTTATCATTATAAAGTCTTTCATGCCCAAAGCATTTTATTATTCTTCGTGAGTTTGATGAAAATTTGAGACTTAACCCTCTACTGAAATGGTGACTCATCAAAGTACCATAAGTCAAATCACCGTAAGTTGATACACACACACAAACAATTTTATAAAACAGCCTTATTACATACCAGAAACTGAGATAACTTTAGAGTAAATTCCAGCTGCAGGCCTGAGAGATTTCTCTCTTTTTTAAGTGCATCACCAGGATTTCCACTAAGAAATAAACAATTATGCAGAATTCATGATGACATATACTTAACAAAATTATTTAAAAATAAGTCTTCATTCTTTTACACTACAATGCATATTTTCAAGATTAATTTAAACAGTTATTTAAGGCACAGCCTTTATAAACCAATATATTCTGAAAGAAAAATTTATCTGTGGAATGCAATGCTTAAAAAAATTTATTAAAAGTACATAATTTTTAGTATTTGATAACTGTGGCTTGCTAATTTATTTTATATACTTAAATACTTTCAACTACCTTGCTGGCTTATAATACAGAAGTCCATTAACCAGTCGTCCTTTGTTTTTGTTCAGTTCTTGGTAAATCAATTCCTTTAAAAAAAAAAAAAAGGCAACGAAAATATTATAAGTCGTTGAATAATTCACTAAGAATGTCATCAAGAAAGCAAAATAATCTACACCTAGATGGCATTGTTCATCAAATCTTGTTCACGCCTGTTTAGTATAATTATTTTGTTTTTAAAATGGGTAAATACATTTTCTTCTCAAAAAGGAAATACCAATCTGCAAAATGTCATAGCGGTCATAGCCAGTTTAACAACCATCCTTACCACTCACCCCCCACTTACACACACCATTAAAATTCATTATAAAAAGGAAAAGCGAAATTTACCTTTGGACGCAATAGGCCTGCACCAGTGATGAATTGCCATAAAATGCGATTGCTGGAGCTAAATGTGAAAGCGAAGAAATAATAAAAAGTATAATATATATATAACATTTGATGCTATTGATCAAATGTAGTAGTAGGGATTGGCTATCAATTGCCTAGGCCGCGAGGTCTATTTAATGTCCCCTCTTAAAGTCAATTGAATCTAAGTTTTAAACAGATTACAATATATTTGTTAACCATCGAATCTGTAACATCCATAAATTTTGGACTGTTATCTATAGAATTTTTGAAGTTGTTCGAATTTGGTGCGTAAGTGGGCGTAGTCCTGCCAAGATCATTCACCTGCCCAGCTCTTATGCCAAAATTATTCTCCTATCCATTAATATATTTTAAGATATGCTTAGACAATGCCCTGTTTGATACTCACTATGTTTATTTCGAAAGTAAATACGAAGCGTCGATGATGTAGTACAGTATATGAGTCCAAAATTAATCGAGTAATCAAGCACAGAAAACTAAGCAGCACACGTAACTATCCCTATATAAGCATCAAGATAGTAATGTCTCATGTGAATGCTCCTATACAACCTCGAATTAACCGGCAACTTTAAGTTCAACACGATTTACCTGTCAACTGTAGGTTTAACTCCCGCCATGCTGTTTAAGAGTTGTCTCACGAGAATGTCTCTTCCAACAGAATCGCTTCCCTTAGTTCCCTGTTTTCATAGGAACTACTACAGCAAGAGATTTTCTGTTTTCGTACTGATTTATTTTGGGAATTACAATAATTTTATATGGCATCGTTTTAAAATGAGCCAGAAACGTTTATAGGCATTTATGGTACAATATATAGCAAAATAATATGCAAATGAGGGTCATAACCCATACGGTGGACAAAAAGTTCCAACTTGTCCGTGGACTATATGTGGTTCAGTGTTTACATTCGAGGTTCTAATCGGTTTCGTGTAATCGTAAAAGTTAAGTTACTCTTAATCTCATTATCAATAAAATTGCATCTCAGCTAGTCTAACGCTCTCTTGTCGCGATATGTGGATGATAGTAACTGCAGTGATACATGAAGCGAGTCGAAGTATCGGCGATGTTGTAAACTCACAAAGGACCAAGTAACTTGCAGTTCTCGATCGGCAACTATAGCACCAAGTTAAATCCTCAAAAATTAGTAAATAGTTGAACATGAAAATTGTGATCATATCTATAAATTCTCACATTCCATCAAAATTCAAGTTTTCCAATTGTATCTGATTTAAAAAATTGGAACACTTGAATAGTGACATAATGTACGTGCATGCTGTCTCTGAAATTTATATTGCCCTTTATTACAATCTCTACCTTTTCTAGGTTGATTTTCACATCACTTTCATAGCCCTTCACGCCATATTGTCTTTCTACCTTGTTCATAAATAAAGTATATTTAGTTGTGATTCGGTCTTGTTTGGATGTAACATTCAAAATTTGTTCAATTGTGCTCCTACCTGGTTTTAAGCCAGCTTGTACTTCTGCTGGCAGTTCCACAGTGGTGGTGCTGATGTCGTTTTGTATTACTTTCACCATGTCTTTGCTTGGTTGGTGGATTAGGCTTATTTTATTATTTGTGTGTGTGTGTAGTTCTGGCATTGTCTACTGTTTCTTTTCTTTTAAAGAGAAAGATTAATTAGTACCCATACATCTTTGGCATTCCCAGACTCTTTGGTACATAGCAGCAAGGGCCTTTGTTTTTTCTTCATCCTGGTTGAGCAGCTCCACTGGGACCTTGTCAACACTAACTTTCTTTTCCCCCCTTCAGACTGTACTGTTCTTTTGACCTCTTTCCACAGGACTGGAAAGTCTGCAAGTTCACTGGCTCTAGTCTGATTCTTTTGAATGATGTTAGGGTTTGTCTTCATCTGCAGGTTGTACAGATCTTTGTAATATTTAGTCCATCGATTGAGTATCGCAGTGCTTTCTGTAAGAAGGTGGCCATTGTCCTGGATGACTGAGTCTGTTTTGACCTCATGGTGACGGTCTGCAGTGTATGATGTGCCTCTTTGCCATCGCCCCATACCATTCCTTCCTCTACGGTCTCCCTAGCTGCTTTTATTATTTTCCTGATGATATAATTTACTTCTTTATTCTTGGAAGCTGTTTGGGTTTGTTTCTTTTTCTGATGTAACATAAAGTATTTGCAAGGGTTATGGATGTTGATGATGTTCATAGATATACTTTATCATATTCATATATATTAACAGGTAGTTCCTAACTTTGTGACCTATGCAACTTAGCACTACTTTGATCTTATCCCTATTCATGCAGTATAAAATGAAAATGAATGCAGTGCGCTTGATCAGATTCGGCAACATATGCGCACACACACAAACATCTCTTGCCCTGACTGGCAGGTAGATGTACCCAATACCTATGCTCCTCTCCTCAGCATCACTCATGCCACCTTACTCTTATCTCTACATTATTTTTCATGTTCCTAGCAGTGTTCGCTGTGCATGTGTATATATGATTGTGATGCCTGTCATAAGGCATCTTTACCTACTGCTGCTTGTCTCTTGGTATGTGCATTTCGTTTGCCTTCATGTGAGGAAATGCTCTCCATAGATCCTTGTATTATCTCTTCTCTTGCTTATTAGATGAGTTAACTGTAGTTGGCCTACCAGTACAAGAGATCTTGGGAGCTAGAAGTTGAATCTAAATCACTTAAAAAACAAGTACATCTATGTTGGGATGTTTTGTAAATTTTAAATTATTCAAGATTTTTACCTATGGCACTGCGTGAATTTACAATTGTTAACATCTGGAGTTTTGAATTCTGTGTTGCATAGTGCTAGCTAGACTTATGGAGTAACTATCACCCCACACCATTCCTTCCGATAGTTTGAAATCTGCCATTTAAATAGCATAACATTTTTGTGGTTTTTTTTCCATATGCCAAAAAAGTGAGCAAGGTTGAAAGCTTCACCTATTTTCACGCATAATTGTGCAGTGTGCATCATCTTTATTTGCATATTTACAGGCAAACAACTACGCAAACCATTACTCCTTATATGGATGTATCATCCACTCACTTTTCGTGTGCTGCTGTATAAGTAGACAATAATGCATAGCATAGCTTTACTATCACTGCTGGCAAAGCTGACAATGCTGTCAATTATTGCCCTGGTGTGAATACAGTGCAGTGGAGCAGTGCGTAAAACTGATCTATTCAGATGACAGAAAATGACCGCAGTATAAAAATACCTTTAAAGCACTGATATTTTGACTTAAATAAAGGCATTAAATAACCTTTGATCTAGATTTATTTTGATTCTTTCTCAGTTTGCTTGCTGTTTTGTAACAATGTCTAATGACCAATGTATCAGTGAGGTGGGTAGGAAAATATGGAATTCCTCTTTTCTGCTACCTGGGCTGGGGTGTAGGGGCACTGACATTTTCATTCCATACATATAAATGAGACCTGCATCCAGTCCTAAAGAAAAGGAATATGATCCTGCAAAAAAGCATATGCATAAAACAGATTAATGCTGGATAATAAGAAAAATGTAAATTAGAACAGCAAAACGTCCAAAAAAGTCTGCAATTCAAAAAGTAGTAAATAAATTGACAAAGCTTTGAGTATTGGTTATCATTTATATAATGCAAAGCTGTAAGCTGATATTTTTTCCTCTTTATGTAAGTTCCACTTTTGTTTTATAAAATTATTTCAGAAGGCAAAACATAAAACAAGAAACAGATGCAGGTTTGCTTGCTTGTTATTTTATTCTCATTAAGGTGGTATTTTTTTCTGCATTTAAAAAAAAAACTGACAACAAGTACAGGAAAAAAAAATTAAGAATTAAATATGACAGAATAACATCAATTTTTTTAAATCCCATTGATGAACATGCCCTAATTAAAATGAGCATATAAAACCATAAAAACAGAGCACAAATTGAGGGCATAACAGATTAATAGTATTATCATGCTAGCACAAATAGGACATCTGGATTGGGGCAGGCGTAACGGGGAAATCAACGAAATATACATTAATTATGGCACTTGTACTTTTCAACCAAGCCAGACAAAGAAGGCTTGCAAATGGAAATCTCAATGAGTTCTGTTTGTATCACATCTTTACAGTTTAACTGCTATTTTCGTGATACTTATAAGTACTCCATTGTCATTATCTTCTTCACTTGACACAAAATCCATTCACAAACAACAGTCACAAAAGTCTAAATGCATATGTAGGCACATACCACATACAGAAGATGAGTTGATTCTATTTTGTATTCCTAAGGTAAACCTGAAGCCAATTTAAGCAAAAATAATAAGTTAAATTATTTGTCAAAATTCTTTATCCTCTGTCATGTTGGAAATAGTACATTAAGACATGATGTTTATGGTATCATTAAATAAGTAAATTGTAATTTGCAAAGGAAATGTATCACAAATGACAACAAAATGAGAGGGAAAAAAGACGTAGAAAACTTGCACTTAATCCTCCTTTCCAAGTACAAAATCCTTTTATTTGTGCAAATGTTGTATGGTAACGAAGGCATTACCTCCACTCTTACCTTTCACATTGACAAACAGTTGGCAGGAGATGAAACAAATGAATAGCAAAACTTAAAAATCTACTTCATATAGCAGAGAATTCAAGAAAATCATTTTTGTTGACTACCTAGGGAAGGATGCAGATGGTTTTTGCAAGTGTTCCATCGATTAAGAAAAAGGAATTGAGACAAAGAAATCTGCCCAAACGAGTACACAACTGTCAAGAGATCATTATTTTGCCTCCATAAAGATTGTTGCATTTCTGAAACAAGTGTTGTAAATGAAAGAAAAACATGTTTAAACATGCTACAAATATTGTATACAATCTATCAAAGATGACATAATCATACATGAAAAGTACTATGCAGACCCTGATACAAATTAGCAAGCAACACTTCTAAGGGAGGTGCACAACTGAATAACAAAGTGAAATTTCCATGCATGAAATGATGTTTTTGGACATGCTTTTTTGACTGCACAGGGAACAGCCTGTTTCTAGGAAAACTGGCAATTTTTGTTCCAGGTTACTAAGTAAGCTACTCTATAAACATTATGCAAATTAATCGTGAAAGACATGAACAGGTCGCAGATTAACAATAAAATTGTAAAACCATCAAAAATGTACAAATCATGACCTCTTTCATTCCATATAAACCACCTCGTGTCTATCTAAATACAAGTCCACAGTTCTTGGTGCAAAACTTATTAAAAACAAAAACAGTTTTGCCATATGTGCAATGAGCATTCTTCGGAATGGATACCTGCGCATTACAAATCGCCATCATCATCATCATCATCATCATCATCATCATATGTCAAGATCAAGATATAATAATGGAACTCAGAAAGAACATGAAATGCTGGCTGTTAAATTTGTGTGTATAACATTTATACTGGATCCACTTCATGTTAAAACTCACTGTAAGCCATTGCTGAGCATTGTCAAGAATCAGAAAACTGATACAACTGACACTCAACGTCTCCATGTTCATCTAATGCCATATTACATAAACTTTTCACCAACTTCTAGGGAAGAATAAATTAAATGCAGCTGACAATTACATTAATATCTGTAATATCAGATGCAATGATACTGCCATAAAATACATCAGCTACGTTACAAATAACACAGTATCCCAGGCTGTGATTGTAATAGAAGTTGAAAGTGTAACGTAAAAAGTAAAATGAAACAAGACAGGAAAGTAATAGAAACAGGAAAGTGGTTAAATGAAATTATTAAGTTTGCTACACATGCCTAAATGCTGTTTGTAAGCTTGGCACAGTTTCTCTATTTTTGTAAACATTAGACCAAACATTATTTTAAAATCAAATTTAGATAGAAGTTATTGCATATAGATGGAAATTAAAGTGCATCACATATTTGTAAATACATGTAGAAAGACATGCAATACCACTGCTTCCTAAAACTTAGCTACTACAGGCATAAAAATAACTTGGCATCGTAGTAACAAAGAAGAAAGACTGCAAGAGAAAAAGTGAGAAATTAGCAATCATTGATATTTTCTGGGCTCTCTAGATGAATGCTGGGAAATGCAAATTAAAAACTGATGTCATCATATTTTTATATGTGTATGTGAAAGAGTGAGAAAAAAGGTTTTGTGTACATTATGTTTCTGTACATAAAATATAAAAAGCAACAACCAAAAAACAGGCCTTTACCAAGACTACAATTTATGACCTCAAACTGCCACACAACAATCAACTCTTTCTGTGCTCCATGTTTTGAGGTAACACTCCTGTTTCAGTATGGGATGTTCTGGGGTGACGTACACACATTTTATAACAGCAACTTGACGTACTACTTAGAACATTGGATAGTAGTGGTTGCTAGGGACAAATAAAACTATAGAAACTACTGAAATAGTACCTTTTGAAACATAAAGTAGGTACAACACACTACCAGATATGATAATCTCCAGAGGAGTTCTATTACAGAAATATTGTCTGACAGATCAGTGGCTTCTTCCCCCACAAACAAAAAAAGCCATCAACATAGGGATAGATCACTTATATTTTGGATCTTGTTACTTCAAAGCTTGCAACAGAAATACTCAAACACCTTTACTGCTGAATATCAAATCCACAAATGAAAGGATGTGACAAACACAGATGAACGTTGATATGTAATGGAGGAGAAAACAAATGGAAATTTTATGTGGCCAGAATAAGTAAGCATGTTTCATTCTATGGTACAGTTACACAAATACAGTACTGTGTTGCTGAATTGTGATGACAGAAATGGGAGCTAAACACATTAAAATTCATGGTGCACAACTTGATAATGATTTGGCTATTTGCAAGGTTAGAATTTGATGAATTTTTTGTTTTTGTTCATGCTGAATAAAAGCAGCCATCACAAAAGCTAGTTAAGTGCCACAATACTGGCAAGTGATCTGATATGCATAATAAATAATTATTTGTAAAATGTTTTCCTATAAATCAAAATATTTTTTAAAAATCAACTTATAATGCAAAAAAGCACCACTAAAAAATGGTGATAAAAACCAAGCACTGCTACAGACAAAAAGATCTGAAGAACAGTTTCTAATACGACCCTTTAATAAATATTAACTTTTATTTTCATCATGTTTATTTAAACACTGGGTAAGTGCATCAATACGGAATTTAAAAAATCTTAAATAAAAATGCTTTTGAGTTTTAAAACTGTATATTGTCTAAAATGTTACTTGAAATATTAATGGACATTTAAATACAACTAAAAAAAGTCAAGATGCTATGCATATATCCTATTTCTACAGATTTCACATTCTCAGTCTATCTCTCCTTCTTTCTCTCATTCCTTCACCTGTCTTGCATCTTGAGCATGCTTTAAACAACAATGCCATTTCTCTTCATATCAATGAAAACTTGAGCATGACTTCTACCAAAAAAAAAATACTCTGAGTACACAAAACATGTTTTTTCCTATAGCAGTATTGATGAAACTGGTGCTCCCAAAATGGGGTAAAAGCATTCGTGCCTGACTCACGGCATTATCTGGTTTCTTTTGATGTTTAAAAGAACAATTTTCAATTTTATTAGTTTGAATTATAATTCATATGGGACGGATTTTTTCATATTGATATTTGTGTCTCTTTTTAACATAATTTCCATCTTGGTCTACATCAAAAACTTGTTCTTTAATGTTGTGAAATTGAGTACGTACAAACTCATAAAAATCATTTTCCATTTGCCATATGGATGATTCATGGATTTTCCCTACTGTTTCCTGCTTCAGAGCCTGTTTGTTGGCTGTCTTTCTTAGGTGAGAACTTTCCCCTGTGGGACAAATACGTACATTAAATTCACTGAATAACCATAACAGTTAGTGTAAAAGCACGTACATTATCAGTTTAGTAGTGGAAAGTCCAGACACTGACTGACATAGTATTGCAACAAGAAAGAAACTAACTTACCACTTTTGTAAATTTTTGATCCGCCTTGAAAAACCGTGGCAAAAGAACTTCCAGAACAAGAACAAAATCTTCCATTTCTTCTGTAGCACCTACCACCAGGTAGCGCTGCAGTACATTCTGTTTGGCCCTTTTCAGAGCCCATTCATTACCAGGAATCCTTTAAAATATGTATGCAAACATATGCAGTTATACCATGAGTTTTCAGAGATATATTTTATACAATTCTGTCCAGAGAAATTTAGAAATGTGAACATAAACAGTTCTACATTCTGTTTCTAAAAATTTTCTTCAGATCCTAGAACCAAATTTTTTTCCTCATTAACCAGAAAGTCTTCACAAGATTAAACAACAATTTTAAAGCTTTGTGATACATTTCTTAGTTTGTAATGCCTTATTCCAGTATCAGATAAAAAAAGGAACCATTATTCTTAGTTCAGCTTAAAAAGAACTTAGATTGCAAGCAAAATCTTGTTCCGTTACAGCACCCTAAGAGCATAAATGAGGGAGTCAAAATTATCATGATGAAAAATAATTACACAGAAAGAACAAGGCTGGTAAAAATGAGCAGAAAGGTTCTAATGCTAGAGAAAGATTAAAAAGATGGGAGAAGAGAATACTTTTTACACACCAGCATTCAGCAACATGGCCACAAAAATATGGGATCTGCAGCCATAGGTTAACAGGGTCACAGTCCTCGCCTCTCCTCTGTACACATTCATCAAATGTCTGAAAACAATTATGCAAAATTCTTTAAGTGAGATGCGCACGTGGGCTGTGGGTGAGAGGCAGGGACAAGGTAAATTAAATTCTCAACTGATACACATATTTATATATAATTAGAATTGATACATTTGACATGCTAGATTTGCTTGCCACTGATTAGCAAGAGGCACAGTGGGAAATCTTGCTGCCGCATTTGTCCAACCCTTCTTCCCCACCCTTCTAGACAGTGACAAGGGACTGGACTGAACAGAATGTTAGCACTAATGGTGAATAAAAACAAATACAAAAAACGCAAAGAGGAAAATCATATGCTATTTAAATGCTCCAATTAGCTATTTTTCTACAATATTTGAGACAGTCGATAGATTGTAAATGTTTAATTCATAATTTACAAGTAAATGCAAGGAATGTAAAATTTTCACACAAAATTAAACTGAAAATGTGACAATATATTTAGTACCTATCACACCACTGAAAATATCATGGACAAATTGGATCATTTATTAAGCTTCATTAGCAACCCTCCAATCCTACCTCTCTTGTGCGTTCTTTCATTCTTTCCTTAGATGGTCGAATATCATCCCCGTATCGAGTAAAATAATAAAATGAGACTAAGCGATCAAGTGGATTGCGAATAATGTTGATGTAAATTGGCTTTTTTTTCACTCCAAATCTGCAAAATTTTCTGTACATTGTAAAAGAATACAACCAAAAGAAATATTTAAATTAAAAAATGCTTAGATTTTCTAAAGATTTCTGGAACATAACCAACATAAATAATTTTAAGCTTCAATAGATCAATTAAAAGCTAAACAAATTGGACAGCAAAGACATATACGAAACATGAAATCATGTTAAATTTATCCAGCACCTTCCAAGTATCTTTTGTGCTGATGATCCTTCTATCTATTTAAACAATCACTAAAGAGCATTTTTTGAAGAGTGAAAAGAGCACAAAAACATTCTGAAGATTGTTCCAGAAAAATCACCTGGGAAACAACTTACTTGGTGTAATCTATAAATGCCATATGTCCATGGTACAAAGCAGGTTTCTTTTCTTGCCAGTTTGTGATGTTTTGCATAAACTTCATCTGTAACATAAAACCTGGTCAAATATTTCAAAAGAATGGGTAAACATCTAAAGGGTTACATATAGAAAAATGTCTTATTTTAAAAGAAACATGATCTGCCTAATCATTTGGTGTAGAAGCAGCAGATATCATCCAGTGTTGCAACTAAATATCCTTCCATTCTACACAGACTTTCAAATGTATTCATAGTTATGCACACATACAGAGAATATTTTATAATATATTATGCCAATTCATGGTAAATAAACATTTACACTTATCTGTCATGAAAGGAATTAAAATTGATAGAGTAATAAAATAAAAATAAATGCACCTGGTCAGAGAGAGCAATGGTCTTAGCTCTATCCATCATACCAACATGTATGACAAAGTACTTGTTAACAAAGCATAGTGCATACATAATGCCAGCCAGTGTTGTGCTGCCTGTTTTGGGGATGCGGTTGTAGATAACCACAGTATCATCATCACCAAAGTCCACTCCATCCTGAAGGAGAAAAAGAGAAAAAAAAAGATTTAAAATACATATGACAAACAACTGTCACAGTGCATAAGATCAATAATTCTAACCAATCTGGTGCTACCTGGTTTGGGGATACAAGTACATCATTGATTACCATGATTCCATTATGACAAAAAATAGCTATACAAATTAAAAGTAGTGAAACAGATGAAGACTCACTGTTTCATAACCAGTCCTAATAAGGTTGTTTTCTGCGAGCCACTATTTTGGGTCATAAAGCACTAACAACATTATTTTATGTATTTTTTATGATTGTGGTAGAATGGGCATTCTACTTCCTCAGAGATGGGAGACAACCAAGTGACTAACATATCACTGATTTCAATTGCTCATCAGTATTTAAACTGGCTTTTTCCGTCAACTAATATAAGCACTTTTTCCCCCACATTATACCCACAAATGCCTTGGAGATATAGATTATCACTTACAAGATCATCAGCTGCTGCCAGCTGTCTCCTGGTCATGTACAGCTTATCATGTTGAAGCTTTGCCACAGTCATTTCTGCACAATCATAGCACATGATTAGCTGATATTTACAGATTAAAGAGCTTAGGAATATCTCAAATCAGTGTTAAACCAGCCTGTAAATGTAAGATCAGAACTATATGATGACTCACATGTACATACATATCTGGAATCAATCACTCATACATCTCATAGGTGCCCAAACTAATTTTCAATGTTATAAAAATACTATATATCAAAAACATAACAATTTGTCAAAAACTCACCTAGTCTGACTCTAGTTTCATCTAAGGAGATAATTTCAGCAAATAGGTAGAAGCATATACAGGTAGCTATCATGCAGATAGCAGAAAGGCCCCCAACGAAGTACCGGAGCTTTGCCAACTTCACCTTCATTGCCATAAATCTACAATCATAGGGAGAATTACTCTAACAATTGTTTTGGCATCACTGCAGTGTTTACATATGATAAATCACGAGTTTCAGTATCAACTGCTATTCTTTCTCTCTTTGTTTAGCATTAAGTTGTAAAAGGATTTTTATAATCTGGTTAAATTTAAGCTTTGAAACTTCATTCACACCGACACTATGACATGTTAAGTCTAGTACACCAGTACACTAATTAGCGACTATCATTAGAATCATGCAGAATCAACATTAAGTTATGCTCTTATTTCCATTGATTGTGTGGTATGTTTATTTAAAACCACACAATTTTTTACGCATAAATGATTGTTACTGTCATTTGTGATGGTCAGTAATTCATCTCTCGTTTTATTACTCTATCAACAAGACAGAACAATTGAACAATAACAAACCCCTTGTCAAAGCACATCTGATGCGTCAGTTTTGTGGAGCACTCGCTACATGATCGGTTTTTAAAGTATAGTGGTCCTGTGTTTGTAGTCGAATTCTATTTGGAAGAGTGCTCCATGTAAAGCATGACTGCTTTTATCTTTGACACAAGCTACCAGTCGAGTCGGACTTGTTGCTTTCATGATAGACACAGTGAGCCACCCTCTTTTCTTTACTTAAGTGTTTGAGTCGTCCGAGACTCCTGCATCACGCATGCGCTTTGCATACCCTGCCCATAGAGTAGTCAGAGGACATTAAGTTATACAACGAAAAAAGAACCTATTGACCATTAGGGTTGAGAAACCATTGAGAGAAAAGAAAATGAATGAAACAGGAAACAGAATTGCAGAAAAAGATAGCAGGATCACGTCCACACTAACTGACTCACGAAGATCCACAGAGGGGAAAATGTTTATCACATGCAAGGTAATAGAAAATCAAAGTAGCAAACGAGAACCAAGAGATGAGGTGGCAAAGGAATAGCGTTTGAGACCTATAGACGATGAAGAAGACAACAATGGGGTACAAACTAAAAAAAAAAAAAAACAGTCCAAAACATTTTTTCTTTCTTCTGCCAATGGCCATTTGGATATTTATGATCTCATTCTTAGACAAGACATCAACTTAAAAAGATAGCCTACTATATTTGACCAAGCCATTTCTTTTGCCACAGTCTGACTGCTAACACTTTGCAACAAGAACACTTCCTACTGGACTCTCCTTGCCTCTCCCTTAAAATATATCATTGTTCAATTAACAAAAACTTAACCTAATGCTATGTTGCTGCTCGGTTAATTCAATTTTCATTCGGCTTTCTCGGCAGGCAGGGCAGGTCCACATGGTGCGTGGGCCTTATACGGTCCAAAGGCTGGACATTCCCCACCAATGCTATAAGTAAACCTAGTTTACGAGCCGAAAGATGCAATGAAAGATATGTAATGCAACAACATCGTTGTCATCACCTATTCAGGTACAAATATATTTATCATAAAGATTAAAGATAACACAAACCTTTCTTCAATATTTTGTTACTACAGATGGTGACAAGGTTGAGAAACCCTTGAGACAAAAGATGTTTCTGTTCCGCTGAGTGGACAAGCTAAGTAATATTTCACAATGTGTTGGATGAAGACCGCGGTGTATTGAAACCGCTTTTGAAATAGAGAACACCACAAGGCAACATAGTTTGCACTCAGATTAAATCTTATTTTATTAACAAGCAGCCTCTGCCGAGAATGTATGAAATTCATTCTACATTGATCACCCGACTTCTAGTGAACCATTGTTGCCTTTTTTTTCTGTTTCTTTTTGTCAACAAAGTAATTCGTTTCAATTTCAAGATTAAACAATGCTGCCACCCAGCAGTCTTTGAAGTCTTGTCTGTTGATCGCTGACTGGTGGCTTGTTCCCACTGAACAAGAACACATTCTAGTGTCTGTGCATTAAAAAGTGCCCCGTCTTTCTGTCATTTGGAATTTCTCTTTTTTATTTCTTTTGTTCTTTTTCTCTTTTGTTCACAAACACAAGACGCTTCAGAAAAGTGCAGAAGGGGAAAAAAGCTTTTAAAGCAGTAGCCAATCATAAGCCGAACATACTCCTCCATTTCTCCTCATCATCATCAATCATCAATCATCATCGTCACAATTGAAGCTGATTTTTGAAAACTTATCTTTTTTTCCACCTGAATACAAGGCCTGAAAGTCATACTGTAGTTCTGAACACTCCAAGATCATATCTGATTGATCACATGGCTTCTTAAAGAATCAATCTATTTCTCCTAAAAAGAAAAAGGGAATCAGATGCGATTTTAAACTTTTAATGATTTAACCTTCGAGGACTTTTACTTATGTCAAAGATCACCAGTGAGTGAGGTTTAGAGTAATAAGTAAAGCTACAGTCCAAGGACAAAATATGATTCTCACATCTCACAAAAAAAGAAAGTCTACGGATTTGATGGAAATCTCTTCATATGTGACATTATCTGGATTTCTCACCTTTCAGTATAGCAAAAGGAAATCCAAGCACTAGTGACAGAAATTTAAAAGTTAACGACCATTTTGAACATTTTTGCCTGGATTTATACATACTAAGGATATATGGACAGCTGCATCTTCTTTCACAATGTTATCTTCAGAAGACAGTTAATATGTTGCGTGGATAGACTGCATGTGGCCAAAAACGCAAATATTACATAACTGTCCGTTGTAACTGCAACTGCGTATCTGGAGTGTAATTGCATTTTTAACTGTACCGCATCTATAGGCTTATTATTTTAGCAAATAAATATTGTTTCTAGGTTCTTATGTAGGTTTTTCGGAAGCAGTTCAAACGCAAATGTTATAGACTTTGTTTAGCAATTAATAAGTAGATGAATGTTTTTCAATGCAACAACGTCGATACACCACAAACAATATCCCCAGCAGCAGAACCACGAGAATGATAGAATTCTTTTTCAGACTTGTTTTCTTTGGCAGCGGTGGAAGGTCTACAGAGGCACCAGGAGGCGAAGTGTTCGCTGGTGTTATCAAGATTGAACTCTTCGATAGACTCGGCTCTGGTGTTGCTATATCTTTCACACTAGGACTTGGTGCAGGTTGTGTTGTTATTCTTTGACAGCTCTGACTCAGTCCACTTTTTTCCATTGTAATCGATCCACTGTGACTCCGTTCACTTATGGACACGCTCCTCGATCTACTGCGACTTCTACTTCTTGACACGGTCCTCCTCCTACTGCGATTTCGTCCACTTCTCGACATGGTCCTCCTCCTACTGCGACTTCGTCCACTTCTCGACATGGTCCTCCTCCTACTGCGACTTCGTCCACTTCTCGACATGGTCCTCCTCCTACTGCGACTTCGTCCACTTCTCGACTTGGTCCTCCTCCTACTGCGACTCCGCCCACCCCTTTGTAATATTTTGTTTTGACTCGTTTCTCCTCCTATCATCCTTCTGGTCCCGTGTTGACTTGGTTCTCCTCCTGTCATACTTCTGGTCCCGTGTTGACTTGGTTCTCCTCCTGTCATCCTTCTGGTCCCGTGTTGACTTGGTTCTCCTCCTGTCATCCTTCTGGTTCCGTGTTGACTTGGTTCTCCTCCTGTCATCCTTCTGGTCCCGTGTTGACTTGGTTCTCCTCCTGTCATCCTTCTGGTCCCGTGTTGACTTGGTTCTCCTCCTGTCATCCTTCTGGTCCCGTGTTGACTTGGTTCTCCTCCTGTCATCCTTCTGGTCCCGTGTTGACTTGGTTCTCCTCCTGTCATCCTTCTGGTTCCGTGTTGACTTGGTTCTCCTCCTGTCATACTTCTGGTCCCGTGTTGACTTGGTTCTCCTCCTGTCATCCTTCTGGTTCCGTTTTGAGTAGGTTTTCCTCTTGGCATCCTTTTGGTCCCGTTTTGACTCAGTTTTTCTCTTGTAATGATCTTCGTCCCGTTGAGACTAAAAGGTTCCTTTCATGTCACGTGTGTCCAGCATGGACTAGGGTCTTAGCCAACGACCACTTTGACGTCATATATCTGAAAATGGATAATTCACAAAAAATCAGTTGTCACTGAAAGGTGCTTTTCAGTTAGTTATAACCTGTTAGCAAATGCATTTGCGCAATTAACCACTCTCGGAAATGTTAAATTACAATAAGTATGAGTTTTGTTAACAGATATATGGATTCTCAGCAAGTCAGATGATTTTATTTCGCTAGCCACTCTCTTTAGAGACTAGAATAATGATCAATGAGCTCAAAACTGCATCCAAAGTGAGACAACTTACAAACACTTGTAATCCAAAAATATTCTTCGCCTGTGTGTTCAAAAAAATAGCGAATTCTTGTTTACATGAGCCGTCGACGAAACATGAAGTACTTAGAAACATGGAGCTACCGATGAAGATACCGAGGTCTAGGTTGGTGTCACAACAAACAGAGAAAACCTTCTAGGTGCATCATGTTACTGGACACAATGATTTTAACTGTAAAAATAGAAGAAGAATACACATATAAACAGGTACAGATGTCGATCTATCCGTGAACAGTTAATTCGTACGAATGCTCACAATAAAATACAAGCAAAGAGGTTAATCAGTCGGCATTGTTGTCGATCACGTTTGTTTGTTAGTCTGCAACACAGATTAAAGTAGTGTGTATATGTGTGACGGTCTATGTGATCGCTGAACTTTGGTATTGCCTTAGTAAAAAATAAAAAAGGAATCAAAACATTTGCACTGAAGGGTACACTCTCTGACTTACATGATAGGTGGACTACAGGTGTCTGGAAGGTAGGCTACCCGACAGGCTGACAGATTTCCCATTGTGTCCACCCTATTTAACTGGTGCTAAATATAATGCTTACTTAACTGTAGTGAGTTATCACCATACTCACGGTGATGAATAAACATTAACCTTTGATCATCCTTATTGCATACATCATGACTGGCGAAAATCTATTCCCCAGCAGTAAATTTCCCATCCATAATCTTTTTACTAAAGAAGGGCCGCATGTAAGTGTTTAACTGTGAGATTCGTTGTATATCAACCTTTCTGTCTGTAGTCATGTGAACACAAAGTATTAAGCATTCTGCTACACGTGGAAATATGCTTGACTAATTCCCTCATGATGATGATGAGCATCATCGGCGGATAAACGAGTGAATAGACGACAACTCGGACATGCACCGCCTTGGCACAGCCAGCTCACACCCATCCACCCCATCTCATCCACCACCACCCTCCAATCCACCCAAATAACCGAGATGGGTAGCTAACTTTATAGAGGGTTGAGGGAAGGTGAGGCAGTGAGGAGAAAGAGATGTTCACTTCCCTCGCATAAAGCTCGCCCTAAGAAAAATGAAGTCACTCTACTCCATAAACAGCCCAACCAAATAAAAGTCGACATTCACCCTTTTATCTTCTATTTTTTACGCCTTAATCCCATCATTACTTGTTATCTGAGTGCAGTGTATCTCGTATTCTTATCTCTCAGCAATCTCTCCCTTTCTCGTTATCTATCGTGTACGTGCACGCGGTTGTGCGTTCTTCAATCAGTATACGTGTAAGATAAAGGTCTTTTTTGAGTTTACACAAAACAATGATAACATATACCTCCTAGATATCAGTTTCTTATTTTAAGCGCAACTTAATATCGTTTGCACAGACTCTCTGTCAAAAGACAACCGAACCCATATTAGGAAACTCTTGTTATTAAACTCTTGTAGATAGTGTTTCAAGATTGCAAGTCCATTAGCTAGTGAAAAATGTCATTGATATTTAATAGCAGTGTTTTTAAATGTTGTGAATGTTTATATTTATATAAAATTAAATCCCCGTCCATGACATGATGTCACATCCGCATACATACATATATATGCACACACAGATCTCTTACATCCTGAAAATTTTAAACGCGTTTTCGAGTTCCTTTTATTACAATTTTATTACAAGGTCCCCATTACAGCAAAGAAAGATAAAGATACCTAAATCTTTTTTTTAAATAATGAAAGAGTTGTAACTTAATTATATCATTGGGTCGGCATGCATTTTTGCTATTTACAACTTTACACAGTATTTATGTACAGTCGAACTTCCTGAGGCCACTAAACATTCAACACAGTGGGCTCATAACACTTGTATTATCTCTCTATTATCTCATCGTTCAAAGATCTTAAAGTCCTTGCAGACATAAAAGTGAATAAATGAGGCAGAAGAGAGAAGACTAGAGAATCGATGATATAAGGAACAGGCCGAGATCGGTACACGGACTTTTCGCCGACGGACGTTTCGCCGCCGGACGTTTCGGAGCCGGACGTTTTGCCGATCGGACGTTTCGCCACCGGACGTTTCGGAGTCGGACGTTTTGCCGACCGGCGTTTCACCGCCGGACGTTTCGGCGCGGGACACTTCATTTCGGCATTTCGCGCGGGACCTTTAGCCGAAGTCAAGTGTGTGACGCCCCTTAGCTCACACATTTCTCTCGCCATTGTATCAATGTATCAGTGAACTCTCTCTCACTATCCCTCCTCATGTGAACCGTTAGCTCACACATTTCTCTCGCCATTGTATCAATGTTTTTTCTCAAAGCTGTTGCGCATAATCTGTGACAATCAAAGTGAACTGTCTGTGAAGTCTGTGTGTAAAATTTGTTTGAAATAAAGAATTATTGTGTAATCTAGTAGTTACTTTCATTCTTTGAGAAGTAAGTAAGCTCTCTCTCTCTGACATAATGCGGCGAAACGTCCGGCGGCGAAACGCCGGTGGGCAAAACGTCCGACTCCGAAACGTCCAGCGGCGAAACGTCCAGTCGACAAAACGTCCGGCTCCGAAACGTCCGGCGGTGAAACGTCCGTCGGCAAAACGTCCGCACACGCCGAGATCAGAGTGCGGAATCAAAGAGACACATGCAACAGAAATTTGTAGAAATTTCAAAGATCAAATAAATGAGGACAGAGAAAACAAGAACTTCGGCAAAAATCTGTTGGATTAAGAGAAGTAGGGAGAGACAATTTCAAGAAGTCATGATGATGATGACGACGATGATGATGTGCATGCTGATGGTGTTGAAAGGTAAATGAGGAGACACTGGATGGAAGGGTAATCAATGCGGGGTGGGTGACTGCTAATACCGATCACACAAACACTGTAACCACCAGAGACAGATGAGCGACAACTAATACAACCAGTCATCTAAAGCAGACCTGGGCAAGAGGCGGCCCGCGGGCCGGATCCGGCCCGCCTCCTGTCTCTCACCGGCCCGCCCGCTGGCGAAGGGATAGTGTATATACTATCTATACAGTATTGGGTAAAACTGAGTTAACTATATAAGTCCGGCCCTCTAAAACCATTCCAATTTCTCATGCGGCCCCTTGTGAAAATTAATTGCCCACCCCTGATGTAGGCCAATCAGCTTATCACATCGTTCCGAGAATGACATTTAGTTTTGGTTTATTTTCTTGGTAACCTCTAATGCAACTGTATAAAGCAAAGAATCATCGATACAAAAGTAAAACTGCTTGTCATTTTGTGACGGTGAGTTCTCCGGGTTTTCAACTTTTATTTTCTTTCAAACCACTGACAGTTTTATATAACGGGTTAAGATTCTTCTCTTAATCATCATTACAATGATTTTTCAAGTTTAGATGATAGTACCTCATTCTATCCGCGAATTGGTCGGTTAAACGATGTCGCATCAACGGTTTCTTAAAAGATGAAAAAAAAATCATCATGCACTAGGTCCCAGTGTATATTCTTGATCAGGAAATTTCGGCTGCAACATGTAAAACATGTGAGTTCTCAGTGTGTGAATCTTGATGTGACTCTCAGGTATGACTTAAGTACCCGTGACAGTGACAGAACAAGACAGGCAGAAGATGGCGGACAAGGAAAGTGAGCTGTACCAGCACAACCTCAAAGTTCTGAACAATCTAGACATTGGAGACCTGGTGGAGTTTGGGAGTAAAGTTTTCAATCATTGGGCCGTCTATGTAGGTTAGTGATGTCCATGTTAGTCATTTACTGACATCCGTGTGACTGTAATAGTCACAATCATGTAGGTTTGATATTTAATATTTGTAGGTAAGTTGTTATTCAAGTTGGTGCTGATGATGTTAAGGTTAGTATTTGTGTTAATGTTAATGTTAGTAGGGTAGCTGTGCTCTGATTAATTGATCAGTGCTTTAAATAAGTATGATAATATTACAGACAATAAATGATGTTGATTTTTGCTGTTTATTATTAAAGTTAGGTATTTGATGTTAATGGTACTGGATTAGGGGGCTAGAAGCTTAGTTTAGAAGTACTGCCAATGACACACCTGGAAAGGTGTTGGTGTTGCTACCAGCATTTGACTGACGAAGCTTAAAAAAATGAAGTCTACAAGGGGAGATGCTTATGAGCGATTACATCCTGGCGGTGTGCGAGCTTTCTTGACACATAATCAAATTTTATGATTACTACAGTGATTATTGTTTCTAGGTAACGGGTATGTGATCCACCTGGTAACAAAAGAGGAGAGAAAAAGTTTTCTCCAGGGAGTGTCGTCCCAACTGAGACGTTGTACAAGCCTCTTGGGATCCGGTAGCAGCTCGATGCTATCAGACACCGCCAGCTCCACCGAGGGCTTTATCTGGAAACAGAGGTTCTTCGATGTAGCTGAGAAGAGAAGGGCAAAGAAAAATAACTTGTTGGATGGCAACTTCCCGTGAGTTTTCTTCTCTGAAGCAATTAGCATAGTGTTACAGCCGGTATTAGTTTGCATTAATAATGAAATAATGAAATGAACTGGAATTTTTTCGATCAATCTCAAATTATTTTTTAAAAAGTAGTGTCATAAATGCACTTCTTAATTTTTGTGTAACAAGCTGGTTGTTGACTTGCAGACAGATTTTATTTACTATGTAATTTCTTGGTTCGTCAGAACATTCAGTCACATTTCTTAAGCTGGCTGGTTTTATAGTGTGGGTCATTTTATTGTAAATTACTAGCTGGGAGGGTTTATTTCTTAAATATTTGATTGATTGATTGATTGATTGATTGATTGATTGATTGATTGATTGATTGATTGATTGATTGGTTGATTGGTCAGATCATTCGAGCCCAAGGAAATTGTGGATAGAGCAGAATCCATGCTGGACGAAAAGAGACTGGAGTCCATGCTGTGCATGGAGGATGGCACAAGGCGAGAGATGTCTATAAATGGTATGAATGGTGACAAAATGTTTTACGATGTATTCAGAAACAATTGCGAGCATTTTGCGACCTGGTGTCGCTACGGAGTGCCCACAAGTGTGCAGGCAGAGAAGGCAGTCGAACGTCTGAAGTCTTTGGTTACTGGAGTTGGTATTGGTGTTGGTGTTGGAGTTGCTGGAGTTGGTGTTGCTAGAGTTGCTGCGGGGGCTTTAGTTGCTGGCGGTATGGTCGTTCTCAAGTGGATGTTCAAGTAACTGAAGCTATTGGAGCTACCTCCATGGGGGAATTCTTCCATTGGCTCTAAAATATTGTTTTGGAACTATGGACTTTAATCATCATCATCATCATCATCATCATCACGTGCACAAAGTATTCCTTTTATTCATGCAATCTTCCGCGTGGCAAACCTATCATTACCATGTTCACGACAAACTGATGATCGTGCCATCCAGGGAATCAACTGTTTCGTCTTCTAAACGAGTTTATTTTTTGTTACACTATGAAGAAGCTATGAAATATATTTTAAAATGTCAGGACATACATCGGCTGATTATGATCTTTTAAATTATATTCCTTTTAAAGGTAGACGATTCAAATTAGAACACGTAATGTAAATATTGATAAACTTCTAAACGTGCATCCCTGCTGATAAGAAACTTGACCCATGTACTGTATAATCTATCACTTTTGTGGATTTCAAATCAGGTCAAGCAAACTATATGTGAAAGATTTTCTATTATGTGTTTTTATTATGCGGTAATTACAATATTTTCTCATATTCAAAACATTTATGCAAGATAGTCATCGAGTAGTAAACTATGTATTTTTTAAAAACATTATCATGTTGATTTTTTAAAAGGTCCTCTCAATGATGATAGAATATTTCTAAGAGAATTGGTTATAGATATTACAGAAATCGCTTCTAATGAAGTGGGGATGATTTCATTTATTAAAGTTTAAGGCTATTAAATGTGATATTGATTTCGTGTAAAAATTCAGCTAATTTGTTTGTCCAGGTGTCATGTAGATTAACGTTTCTCCTGCTTTGAGCACCTTCGCACCTGTTGTTCTCTAAAGAAAGGGAGATAATTTATGAAAAGATCAGTACAAAGTTTTTAAGGGACATAAGCAAATAAGTGACTAATTTATGTACTAAGTGGGAACATTTCGGAATAGTCGAGTGTTTCAAGTATTTGGTGATGGATCGTTATACCAATGGGGTGATTATCCCAGCAGTCTCCAAATCTCGTGCTTGTCTCCCTTGTAATCGAGGTATGCCTACCAGGCAGGGTTGCTCAGGACATGAATTTATGACCTCTAGCGGCGTATGGATGTGTATATCAAACGTGTAAATAACCTAATATGATATGAATTATCTTTAAATAATCAGTTGATAAATGATGCTGTAGATTACTCCTGACCTTTTGTGATACTTGAATGTAAAAAAGATTATGGTTTGAAACGATAGTACTCTCAGGCAAACCCACCACCCTTCTTATTTGGACAAATACTTAAATCTTACACGAAGGAGGTAAAAGTGGAATGTTTGTTAGTTGCTTTCACGTGGACATAGTTGAAGTTTTTGGAATGTTTGTTAACGAGGAAGATATTAAAACGAAACGTAACGTGAGATAACTTATATCTGTCCCTGATAGAACTTAAATTTAGCTTTTATATTTTGGTTGTTTGTCTTATCCCTCCTGCCTGGAGATTCTACAGTATATGATCGATTATAATCCCAAAATATATTTTTAACTCAGACTGCAAGTCAAAGTGCTGCTCAGAGAAACTTCACGATAAGAGAAATTCTGCGACATATTTTGTACGGTTCTGGAGATGGTTGTCATCAACAGAATTGACATAATTTCCCAAACATTTTTGCACCTTTTAAATCTGTAACAAGCATTTTCTGATTACCTTGTCACAATGCTTGAACGCCATTTAAACTGCTGATCTGCTAAATAAAAGCTAATTTTAACGATTTTCATGGAGTTTTTATGAATTTAGCTTGCATGAGAAAAATTGAAAAGGAACGCTTGCTTGCAGTTCTGTTTTATGTTAAGTTTCAGTTGCAAAGTGCACTCCCTGTGTTGGATGAGGTGGGCAGTGGAATCCCCCACATTTAAGAACAAAATGTTGATGGACACTCACATAACATAAACATAAACAAATGAGGAGGCATGACATTGAGATCAAGGGAGATAAGCAATGACGTGATGTGCCTGTCTGACGTCCCGAAAACAATCACATCAAAACGCATTGAGCATTGAAGGATGGGAAGGACATCGGCCCGCCTCTTGTAGAGAAGGATAGAGACCAAAGTTGTCCTCACTCAGTTCGCTTGCTGTCTTCTCTTCGCTCTTTTTCTTAACCTGGGATAAAATAAATGTGCAACATGGGTATCGCACCATCAAGCATTGGGGTTAGGACACCAGTTCTCTAACCTCTGAGCTCTCTGCTTCTTCTGTTCTATTTGGAATCGCAAGTATGCGGTTCTATTGAAACCCGAACTGCTTTAGCTCATCGTTTTCTATCACTTACCACTAGCTAGATGCGAGATGGATGGACTGGCCCCTTGAGGCGAACCATAAAAACGTTTCTAACTTCCCCCACTAATAAAAAAATCAAGTGAATATCGCTTTGTACTTTTGGATTTGTTTCAATTGTTTGCAAAGGGATGCTCCTTTTGGGGATTTTGTTAATTTAAAATAATTATTCTTTAAATAAATTACAAAGGGGATACAAACAATTATTTACAGCAACAATCTATCCACGAACGATCATTATTCGCTCTTTCTTTGAATGATGACGAGTTTAGGTGTGCATCTAAAGAATAGAATAAGTATTCATCCCACCTTGGGAATTTAGTGTTTTTCACTGACCTTCGTTAGTCATTAGCTATAACATCCACCACACTTGACCTTTAAACTTCCTTGATTACAGGACCAGTGTGGTGTGGTGACACTATGCTTTGCAAACTGCTTGAGGTGCTTTTCAAACGTTCTTCAGTTATTGTTTTAAACCTTTTCTTTTTGGATAATGCTGAAAAAGTCGAGGAGTTCTCGTTATTCAGTTACTTGTTTTTTAGTTTCAAGCATTGAATGGTTCTTGTTTAGTGAAACTATTCGTCAACAACAACAACAATAACAAAATAACACAAAAACCACTTGCAAGTTTGTAGCTTGTGTTGTCTAGTGCTTTATTCCTTTCTTTTTCTCTTTTTCTGTTATTCTTTGTCTTTTTGTACGTCATTATTTAAAAGTACTATTCAGAATTTTTACTCCATTTGCTGTAACATTAACAAAACATCAGTTACAGTTTTCTTAATAAATATGTGGCCAAGTTACTAGACTATGGAGAAAAACAATCGCAAGAGAATTCACTTGGATTTGAAGATGTTCCATCAAAACTTTTCATTCAAATATCATAACTTAGTTTTACCACCTTCCCTTTCCAATTACTTCTCCCTATCCCCTTCCTAACTAAATAAAAAAAATTTAAACAAAATACACAGCAGGTTTGTGACAGTCTGTCTGTCTGTCTGTCTGTCTGTTTGTTGGTGAGGTCTTGCAGTTCTGTGTTAATGCCTGTTAACAGATCTCTGACGTCTGTAGACGCACACAGAAACAGACACAAACACACACACACAAACACACAGACACAAACACACACACAAACACACACACACAAACACACACAAACACACACACAGACACACAAAACACACACACACACACACACACACACACACACACACACAAAACACACACAAACACACACAGACACACAAAACACACACACACAAACACACACACACACACACACACACACACACACACACACACACACAAACACACACACACAAACACACACACAGACACACAAAACACACACACACACACACACACACACAAACACACACACACACAAACACACGCACAAACACACACACACCGCTAGAAGTTCACGCGCTGCCGACAGTAAAGCTCTCTAACAAGGGGAGCTCACCTGTCCTCACTGCGCCCCCACTCACCCCACTCACCCACTACGTACTCACTGTTTGCTCACAGCTCAGGCGGCGTGCACGTGCAGCTGATCCACTGTGTGGGACAAGTGCACCGACAGTCAATACAGCGCTCGGCACACTGCTGCTGGTGCTTAGCAGCTTTGTTTACTTCACTGCAGTTGTTTACTTTACTGCAGTTGTTTACTTCACTGAAGTACGCAGTAGGCTGCACGCGGTATTGGCACGTGTTAATTAGCATCCTTCTTTTGTCTTTACTGCCACTGTGGAGTGTGCGTGTGTGTTTGCGTGTATGTTTGTGTGTTTATTTGTGTATGTGTGTGCGTGTTTGTGTGTGCGTGTTGGTGTGTCTTTTGTGTATGTGTGTGTGCGTGTGTGTGTGTGCGTGTGTGTTTCGCAATAACTGTCGACAGTAAACTCGAGTGACACAAGACAAATAGAAGGAGGACCTCGCTGTTATAAATGTTGGAGGAAATGTTTGCTGCCAGTAGGCGTGACAGTATGCGATGTATATATATATATCTCAATGTCTATATATATATCGATATTTCTGTGGCCTCACACATTCCCAACGTCTGCCTCTTGAAGTCCTAGTGCCCTTGAATTGAAGAAAAGATAAAATAAGAAAGAGCAGATGAGGATGAAGAAGTCCGCGGAGACATACTGTACACGTGTCAGCGTGCAGCACGTGCGGCGTCTCCAACACGCGCTGCTTTGAATCATTTCATGTCATTTGATGATCGACTCACAGATGTGATGTGAGAGGTTTGTCGTTCTCTCACCTTCTCACTGCCTGCAGTCAGTCACACGCACACTCACCTCCAGGGTGTCCACCATCAGCAGACACCATGAACAACTTCAGCGCTGTCCCAGCAGCGCCTGGCCTCATACCCTGGGACAATCCACATGACATCCTCACTCGCACCCAGTACTTAGTGGCGGTCTACATCTTGAACTGTGTCATCAAGCCTGTCGTCGTCGTTATCGGCCTGCCGTCCAACATCATCAACTGTGTGGTGTTCTGGCGCCAGGGACTTGGGGACCGCATGAACGTCTGTCTCTTGGCTCTGTCCGTGGCCGACCTCGGCCTCATCACCATGTGTGCGATCTTCGGGATGACATATTACATCGAGAGGGTTGACCCGGTCACGTGGGATGGCCTTTACGCTTTCTTTCAAGCTTACTTAACCGGAGTGGGTCAGGGGTTCCGCACTGCCTCTGGATGTATCACCACGGTGATAGCCGTGGAGCGCTGTCTGTGTGTCGTGTTCCCCCTCAAGGCGGCCTCTTTGATCCGCACCCGCACCATGGCGGTGATGATGGTCTTCATCCTTTGTTTCTCTCAGGCGGCCCTTTTCACGATGCCCGCGCGATTTGTAGTACTTCGAGTTAATAATACCTCGGCAAAGTTCGGACTTGTCAGTTCTGAGTTGTTTATGAACAATCAAGTTTTCTTTACAGTTCTAGAAAACATTGTGATGATGAATGTCATCCCCATCGCCACATTCGTTGTCGTTGCCGTGTGCACCGCCCTGACGGTGGTCAAGCTGAGGGCCGCCATGACCTGGCGGAAGACGACCAGCTGCAGCAGTGAGGGAGGTCAAGGGCAGCACACGGCACTGACCAAGATGCTGGTGCTGGTGTGCTGTGTCTACATCCTCACCACCATCCCCTGGGTCATCTTCTACCTCGCGAACGTCACAGTGCACGAGTTTTCTCTGGTGGGCCAGTACTACAATTTATACATGACCTCCATCGTCACGGTCTATTACTTCCCTTATATCAATAGCTCCCTCAGTTTTTTCGTTTTCTTTGGCAGATCCACCCGCTTCCAAAAACACGTTTTACGTTTGTGTTGCGATTTGTCTAAGTTTCAATCGGCAAAAGGACGGACAACAGCTGCTGTGGGTTAGACGCTGTACCAGATGTCATGTGGTTAGTGTCACGTGGTTAGACACTGTATCAGATGTCACGTGGTTAGTGTCACGTGGTTAGACACTGTATCAGATGTCACGTGGTTAGTGTCACGTGGTTAGACGCTGTACCAGATGTCACGTGGTTAGTGTCACGTGGTTAGACGCTGTATCAGATGTCACGTGGTTAGTGTCACGTGGTTAGACGCTGTATCAGATGTCACGTGGTTAGACGCTATACTGAGACGCGCACTCTCTGTCTCTCACACACAGACTTCTGTTTCTCTCTCTCAGGTAAACTGTCAGGTGTAGAGCAAAGACAACGAAATGGATGTTGATAACGACAGGTATAACTGTCTACTTATTATGTCACATGAGCATAAGTATGACTAATTATTATGTCATATAACACCTTAAACAACTTTAGTTTCATGAGTACGAGCTTGATGATGTTTATTGTAGCAAAGAAAGGAATTGTAAACATTCAATGTTGTAAACTGCCAATCGGTGTCAAGAAAACAGACGAGGCGCCCTCTAATGGCGGACAGTCTAAGAGCAGCCGCCATGTACACAAGTAAGAAAGATTTTACTGAATTCCTCAGGGAGTTGGTGCAGGTCATGTCCTTTATACACAACCAAGCAACATTATCTTCTCGCTCGCTACTCTCATTATCTTCTCGCTCGCTGCTCTCACAATGCTGATACTTTATTTTCTGAGATGATAATGGACTTTCGGACTACATACTACATACTCATGTTAGGACAAAGAGGAGTTGTGTTCCAGGCGATGAATACTAGAAATAATTAACACTTATCACAATGTAGAAACCGACTGTCAACATGTATTTTCATCTTTCAACATCATAGATGTTGGTGGCGGTATGAATGTAGAACTCAAACTTTATGTGGCATGTTGAATATTTCAAACTATTTGACAGTCAAGCAGGCAGCTAGGTATTGGTGAGACCTGCACTGGGGTGTTGAAGGCTGATAACAATCATATCGAAGACGTTGTTTGTCATACAATGTATCAGGTTGAAGTTAAGAAATGTAGAAGGATCCATAGTTAACATGGCCACCAGCCGTTATTTTTAATGAATAGATGCTAAAGTAGTTCTAACTTAACTTATCGCAGAAACATTGACTCACGGAGGACAATAAATGTCGGTAACAAGACGGTTAGACCACTTTAGGGTATGCTAGACCTCTACCGGTGTGGGATTTAACTTGTCCCAAGATGCTTGTGGAATATTTGGTAATGAGAAGTAGTATTGATGAAATTGAAGACTTTCTGTGTTCTGCTGAAAGTTAAGATCGACTTCTGTGATCTGTGGCAACGACAGTGACGATGATGGCCTGTTCTTCTACTTGTCTTGGATCGGGTGGACACGCCTGTCTCTACACTCTGCTGTACTTACAAATAGAATGGTATAGATGGACTGAAAGACAGACATTGAGATGGTTCACACGCCAAACGCTTTGCTTTTCTGTTTCTGAGAGCTGATTGAATACACAAGAACTGAAAGACAGAAAGACGATTTACAATAAATTAGCTCTTGAGTTATTTGAAATTTCTCGCTAGAGTGTACCGGTTGACGGAGGGACCTCGCTAAAGGCCGCAGGTGACACGGCTAACCCCTGAGGGAGATCTTGAGAGGCTAGACCCTCGACAGTGTCCCGAATGACGGTCTTACACAGTGTCGTCCCCGGGTGACATGGGTGACGTGGATAACGTGGGTGACACGTATAACATGGATGCCATAGATGACATGGATGAATCAGATCAGCTTGCGCTGCTTGACTGCTACGTTAAGAGGTTCCTTGTGTCCCTTGAGGGTAGAGACCGCGCTCCTTGCTAAGGCATCGGTCTTGTGCTTGTATGTAAGGGAATGTTCACGAGGTGGGAGACTGGTCTTGTGCTTGTATGCAAAACGTTTTTCTTGTTGCTATTCACCCCCAGTAGAGCATAGGGCCGCAACCACACGCCGCCATCGGACCCGGTCCTGGGCGTCCCTCTCCAGTTGGGACCATGTCATGCCAGCTGTCTCTGCCTCTCTGTGGACTGATCTCCTCCACGTCTGTCTGGGTCTCCCAACCCTGCGCCTCCCCTGGTGGTTCCAGCCCAGAGCTTGTCTTGTTAAATTGTCGGCTGGCTTTCATAAGGTGTGACCGATCCAGCCCCACTTCCGCTTCCTGATGTCTTGGCTGGCAGGTGTTTGGTTGGCTCTCTCCCACAGGTCTGTATGGGAGATCTTCTCAGGCCATTTGATGTTAAGCATGTGGCGCAGACATCTGTTGACGAATGTCTTTAACTTGTTGGTGATGGTATTCGTCACTCGCCATGTCTCAGATCCCTACAGAAGGACTGACTTTACACTTATCTTAAAGATGCGGATCTTGGTGTGTAGAGATAATGCAAGAGATTGCTTATGGGATATGTAAGGGACTGGTCTTGCGTTTGTATGTAAGGGAATGGTCTTGGGAGCAGTTTTCTTAAGAACACGGAGAGAGAAAGTGATAGCATGAGAAAGACAAAAGAAAAGGGGATACTAGAGAGAGACATAATGAGGTTAATAGAGTTGCATCGAGGTTAATAGAGAAAAACATGAAGAAAATATGACTGTGAGCAACAGATATAAGCAATAAATATACGGGTATAGGATGAAAGAGTTCATTTGCTGTCCTACCTGAGCTGATTTACTTCTCTCGTATAGGGTTCTGATTTTCCAGGTCTCTATCCTGGTTTTTGTCTTGGCCGTGAGAAGATGTGGCGAGCTGGCTTCCCGAGGGCTTTCACCAGCATACGTCACAGGCCCTGGTGGAGGGATCTTCCCGTCCAGGCTCTCGTTGTCCTTGTGGTGGATTTCTTTCTGTAACAGGGGTTGTTTTACAGGGTGGGGTTGCTAGCCCCACGACCAACCCTTCTCCGTCATCCGGGCTTGGGACCGACAGGTTACCCCGGGGGGTTTCCAAGCGGAGTTGAAAGATTACGAAGACTATAGAATACAACACACAGACGCACACACATACACACTCTACATACTACAGACTGCCGGCATTCTCCTTTATTTTGTGTTTACTTGGACAACCATTTTAGCCACGTGATCGGGACTACAATGCATCGGAGGTTGGTGGTGGTGGTGGTGGTGGTGGTGGTGGTGGTGGTGGTGGTGGTGGTGAGAGTGGTGGTGAGAGTGGCGACAGTGGTAGAGGAAACTAGAGAAAGCAGTAGTGGTAAGTTCTTGTCAAAGAACATGTTGTAGCAAATACCTACACAGCGTCAATCGTGCTATCAAATAACTACATAGTGTTTTACAAGTAAAATCTTGTCTTAAAAGGAAATAATTAATAATTAATTACTTCTCCTTCACATCGCCTTGTTATTATCAAACGATTTACTTTTCCTTTCACATCAATTATTATTATTACACGAGGACGGCTGGGATGTAATTCAGTTGCTACTGATTGTGATCAACGCTCATAAAATACCAATAAAAAAATTAAAAGCCAATTTTTTTACTTATTGAACTCAAAATTTTCTGTGGAGAGTGACTGATACTTCATGGCAAAGGCTCAGTTAAAGAATTCTGAAAGAACAGAATTAGGTGTTTAAAAAATAAACAGTCGTTGGCTAAAACACTCCGAAATTTTTATTTTACTACCAGAGGGTGGGGAAGTAGTAGTTAGGAAGTTCTGAAACGAGGGGGGACGAAGGAGGGATTGAAGGCGCTGCCCTAGGGCTACATGGGGAAATCCGTGTTCATCATCAATCGTATACTGATGACACGCAGCTACACAGCTCCACTCCCCCACTAGTCTCACTCTTCTGTCAGCACCATACAAGTCTGTCTTCATGTAGCCAAAGACTGGGTGGTGTCAAAAATACTGAAGGAGGATAAAGCGGAAACCCTCCAACGCTCGAGAAGAGGAAATCACTCATCGCTCGTCAGTCCACCCAATCACATCAAGGTGGAAACAACCAGCATTCCTTGCTGTCATCCGTCAGGAACCTGGCATTCATTGTCACTGCAGACATGACATTTGATGGACAAGTGACAGCTGTCTGTCAGTCTATCTGCCTATAATGACAAGTTACAGCTGTCTGTCATTCTGTCTATTATGATAGACAAGTTACAGCTGTCAGTCTGTCTGCCTATAATGACAAGTTACAGCTGTCTGTCATTCTGTCTATTATGATAAACAAGTGACAGCTGTCAGTCTGTCTATTATGATAGACAAGTTACAGCTCTCTGCCAGTCTGTCTATTATGATAGACAAGTTACAGCTGTCTGTCATTCTGTCTATTATGATAGACAAGTTACAGCTGTCAGTCTGTCTGCCTATAATGACAAGTTACAGCTGTCAGTCTGTCTATTATGATAAACAAGTGACAGCTGTCAGTCTGCCTATTATGATAGACAAGTTACAGCTGTCTGCCAGTCTGTCTATTATGATAGACAAGTTACAGCTGTCAGTCTGTCTGCCTATAATGACAAGTGACAGCTGTCAGTCTGTCTATTATGATAAACAAGTGACAGCTGTCAGTCTGTCTATTATGATAGACAAGTTACAGCTGTCTGCCAGTCTGCCTATTATGATAAACAAGTGACAGCTGCCTGTCAGTCTGTCTGCCTATAATGACAAGTTACAGCTGTCTGTCAGTCTGTCTATTATGATAGACAAGTTACAGCTGTCAGTCTGTCTGCCTATAATGACAAGTTACAGCTGTCTGTCTGTCTATTATGCTAGACAAGTTACAGCTGTCAGTCTGTCAGTCTGTTATGATAGACAAGTTACAGCTGTCTGTCAGTCTGCCTATCATGATAAACAAGTGACAGTTGTCAGTCTGTCAGTCTATTATGATAGACAAGTTACAACTGTCTGGCAGTCTGCCTATTATGATAAACAAGTGACAGCTGTCAGTCTGTCTATTATGATAGACAAGTTACAGCTGTCTGCCAGTCTGTCTATTATGATAGACAAGTTACAGCTGTCTGCCAGTCTGTCTATTATGATAGACAAGTTACAGCTGTCAGTCTGTCTGCCTATAATGACAAGTGACAGCTGTCGGTCTGTCTATTATGATAAACAAGTCACAGCTGTCAGTCTGTCTATTATGATAGACAAGTTACAGCTGTCTGCCAGTCTGTCTATTATGATAGACAAGTGACAGCTGTCAGTCTGTCTATTATGATAAACAAGTGACAGCTGCCTGTCAGTCTGTCTGCCTATAATGACAAGTTACAGCTGTCTGTCAGTCTGTCTATTATGATAGACAAGTTACAGCTGCCTGTCAGTCTGTCTGCCTATAATGACAAGTTACAGCTGTCTGTCTATTATGCTAGACAAGTTACAGCTGTCTGTCAGTCTGCCTATCATGATAAACAAGTGACAGCTGTCAGTCTGTCAGTCTATTATGCTAGACAAGTTACAGCTGTCAGTCTGTCAGTCTATTATGATAGACAAGTTACAGCTGTCTGCCAGTCTGCCTATTATGATAAACAAGTGACAGCTGTCAGTCTGTCTATTATGATAAACAAGTTACAGCTGTCAGTCTGTCTGTCTATTATGATAAACAAGTGACAGCTGTCAGTCTGTCTATTACGATAAACAAGTTACAGCTATCCGTCTGTCTATTATGATAGACAAGTTACAGCTGTCTATCAGTCTGTCTATTATGATAAACAAGTTACAGCTGTCAGTCTGTCTATTATGATAAACAAGTTACAGCTGTCAGTCTGTCTATTATGATAAACAAGTTACAGCTGTCAGTCTGTCTGTCTATTATGATAAACAAGTGACAGCTGTCAGTCTGTCTGTCTATTATGATAAACAAGTGACAGCTGTCAGTCTGTCTATTATGATAGACAAGTTACAGCTGTCTATCAGTCTGTCTATTATGATAAACAAGTTACAGCTGTCCGTCTGTTTATTATGATAGACAAGTTACAGCTGTCTATCAGTCTGCCTATTATGATAAACAAGTGACAGCTGTCTGTCAGTCTGTGTATTATGAGCTACGTGTGATCAGCGCCATCTGTCACCTTTTCTCTGAAATAAGGATGTGGGACAGGTTGGCAGGCAGTTAACCGCTAGTATTCCTGCCTCCTGCTCCTCCCAACCGAATCACAGACTACCACGGGCTGGACCCTAGACCAACATGGCTTCTTGCTGAACAAGCTTTTAACCCTAAACACTGGTGTCAAACAGGGATGAATTCTGTCCCCGTACCTATTCCTACTGGCCATGGACTGGCTCATGAAACAAACAACAAAATACAAGAAAAGAGGAATTTGTTGGACACTGACATGTGTACTGGAGGGCAGATTATGCTGATGACATTGTTATGTTCTTCAGACAGCGGAAAGATGCGAAGGAAAAGATCAACAATCGGAGCAAAAATGCATAAAAATATGATTTAAAATAAACACAGGCAAAACAAAAGAAATGAGACAGAATGCCAAGTCAAGAGAACCCACCAGAACTGATAACAAAGAAGTAGAGGAGACTGAAGAATTGACATACCTTGGCAGTGTAGTAACAACAGATGGAGATACAGAACAGGATGTGAAGAACTGACTCATCAAAGCACATCAAGCATTTTCCATGCTAGAAGAAATTTAGCAGTCCAAGGCTCTAAGGAATAGAAAATGAAGAATCTACAGAAGCAATGTCTTTTCAGTCTCACTCTGTGAAGTGAATGCTGGAAGACATCAGCAAACATCAAACTAGAGACCTACCAAAGCAAATGTCTGAGGGACATTGTCAAGATATTCCGGCCTTGTACTTAATTACTAATGAAGAAATGGTGACAAGAGCCAGCTGCTGACATGACAGCCACAAGCCACAGGTCAAACACGAAGATGTCCATGGCGAGGGCATGTGGGCACCATGAAGCCACATCACCACCTACTGTAGCCCTCCAGTGGACAACTGATGGTGGTCGGCCACAGCAAACACAGCGAAGGTCAATACAAACTGTTGTGGAGCAGCAGGCCTCAACTTTCTGGATTGACAAAAATGGAAGTTTGTAGTGGATGTGTAATGTACCGCCTTAGGCACGAAGGGGAGTAAGTAAGTAAATACAAACTTGCGATTATTCCCCCTTCCCCCACGACGATCTATAGCCGTGACAATCACCAGTCACCCGAGTAACATTCTGTGCAAAATCATACAAAAGAGACAGCAAAGTCAGAAGAAAAGATGACGACTTGTGTGATTTCAACAAAAATAAAAATGACAGAACTTTATATTTGTTAGAGTCAGACACATTTGTCTGCACCTGTTAAACCGACAAAACAATGATAAAACACGATAAGATAAAAAAATATGATCGAACCAAATGCCTTGAGAGTTGTGTTTGTTTCTTGAAATGCCTGGAAGCTGCACAACCTATTTGTCTACAGAAAAACAAGTATTCATTATAATTTGTTTCTTCATTATAGTTGACTGTTTTTTAGTCTTGCTTTCTAGTCAAAATAATAAAAATAATAACAACTCTTGACTCAGTTGTGCCTGATATTTACTGGAGCAGTCCTACCACGAGTGATGACAGCAACTATTCAAGGGCCGGCTGACATTTTTATCTGTGTTTGTTTTTCATTTGAAATCCTCCTCAAGTCTACCTGCTCATTACCTGCTCATTACCTGGCGCTGAAGGCGGGCTTTGTAGCCTGGCTTGTCACATCCACACCCACTGCTACAGGGCAAGCAGCCAATGTCGGCAACCTGCACGTGCACGCGCTTGTGTGTGTGCACATGTGTCCGTGTGTTCGTGCAACTGTGTATGTGTGCAAACGTGTTTGTGCATATGTGTGTTCGTGCGAGTGTTTGTGCGTGTGTGTATGTGTGCATGTGTGTATATATGTGTGCGCACGTGAGTGTGGAAATACTACTCAGGCACAGCTTATTTGATCCCACACAGCTGTGACTGCCACATGAACTGTGACTGCCGCATGAACTACAGCTGTGACTGCCGCATGCACTACAGCTGTGACTGCCGCATGCACTACAGCTGTGACTGCCGCATGAACTACAGCTGTGACTGCCGCATGCACTACAGCTGTGACTGCTGCATGAACTGTGACTGCCGCATGCACTACAGCTGTGACTGCCGCATGAACTGGGACTGCCGCATGCACTACAGCTGTGACTGCCGCATGAACTACAGCTGTGACTGCCGCATGAACTGGGACTGCCGCATGAACTACAGCTGTGACTGCCGCATGAACTGGGACTGCCGCATGAACTACAGCTGTGACTGCCGCATGCACTACAGCTGACTGCCGCATGAACTACAGCTGTGACTGCCACTTCAACTGCAAACAAAGTGTTATACACAGTGTCCCGAGACAAGATGTGAACCCTGACTTTCTCCCTGCAGTGGTGGCAAGCGAGTGATTGAACCTCTACACTAGCGGGCGCCCCTACGTACATCACGAGATCCTGCATCAGATGATGGGGTGCGCGCACGTCGCCATGGTGACAGCGTCCTGCTGGCTGGCCAGGTAAAAGCTCGGGCCGCTAACAATCGATGAGCGGTGGGCCCTCGGTCGTCCATTGTAGTCGTGTGTGGAATGGCGTCTGACAAGAGCGAGCTGCGACAGAGGCTGCTGACAGAACCTGGCGATGAAGACCAGCGCCAGAAGGGTGAGCAGGTGACAGGGCCACCCTACACAGGCAAAGTGTTTTTGGCCCGCAAGAAGAAACCCGACCCATGGTACATACGAGTGCTGGAGGTCAGATTATTTCTTCATTCTTCAGTTTTGTTTTTCTAAACGAAATTTGTACGCGGTCTGCAAAGAAAAATGTAAACTGTAAATACACGTTTTATCCAGTTGGAAGTTAGACGACTTTGTGAAGAAATGTGTTTTAGTTGGAAATGTATCAGATGCAATGTTTGCTCACATCAATTTTAGAAGCTAGCAACGGACAAAATAGTTTAATGAACATCCGTAGAATTGGCTTTGTCAACGTCCTTGTTGAGCTGTTCCAGCAAAGTGGAGATGAGAAGTCTTTGTGCTCTGTACCAAAAAGTCTAGGAAGACAAAGAATCAATCATGAGCCTAACCCCTCTGTGGAACAGTTATCGGAAGAACAGGCAAGAACACAGTTGAACAGGACAGGGTCTAGCACTACCATAACATCAGGCTTACTACCAAGTACTTCGTCATATTAGTCCTGCTTTGTGATGTTAAATACTGGGTCAAAAACATCCCTTTTGGGGAAGGTCTCTCATGCTGGTTCTTCAAGGCATTTCAAGGAAGAGATCTGTCTATTCCTAACACTAATCGAGTCTTATGCCTGCATGTGCACGCACACCCCTAAACTGAAAGGTAAAAATGATGACAAAGAGCAAGACTTGAATTCTTTAATACTAAGACCCACAAGAATCGACAGTTGTGGTAGATTACATACTACCTTATCTGCTTCACTACAAAGTAAACATGGTTGAAACTCTTTTTCAAGCCTTCTTGAAGAAGTTCTACATGTTGCAGCATACTTTCCATAAAGTGAATGGGCTGATGTGTACTGTCCTATTTTTCAGGCAGTTGTCATTGTGGGGGCTGTGGCAGCAGCACTGTACTGCTACTACTACTTTGAACATGTTCATTTTCATGTCACTCATGGTTATGCCCACCTGGGATACTCAGAGGCCCAGCATCAGGTGGGACAGCGTTACCTGCATGGTCAGTACCTGTGCCTTTCTCTCAGTATTTGAAATGACTCAAGTGCTGTAATTCTCAACAGAAATTGATATTTAGACATGTTACACATCACTTTATACCTTCATGTTTATAGACCTACATTTCAGACCTACACCTCATAGTGAAGCCGGTCAAAGTTAAATAAAGCATTAAACATCATGAACTGAGAAAGAAATAAAGAAGATACAACATAGAATGTGTTAACTAAAGTTAATATAACGACATTTAATACTGTTTTCATGAGTTATCACAACTACTTTGATGTGTAACAAAACAGAGAATGTCTATAATCCTACAATGTTTAAAAAAAATCATTCAATAGAGGCTGATGTGTGTAATAAATCATCTGCCCCATCAGAGCTCAATAAGTAAAAACACTTCAAAGTGAATTTCCCAAATGGCTTGCTTAGTCAAAGAAGAGTGGAATGAGACTGAACCAATAGGCTGGCAAACTGACCTTTTGATACCAAGACTACTGGTAGAGATTGGTAGTAAAAAAGGAGTCCTTTCAGTAATAAGAACAAAATCTACTATATCTGATCCATTAATCTACATCTTCAATTTTTGGAAGATTACCAATTGCAGAATCCCAATCCTTACCAGAAAGATTTTCGCCTTTTTTTTAGGTTGGACAATTACAAGGCCTAGATTACAAATGCCTAATGATTCTTTTCACTATACAAGTGTTGGTAAACAGCTTACAGGGAGGTACCAGTAGCCATGTAAATTATCTGATTTAGTGCTTACCTCTATTCTTGTATAACGGCAGTTGAAACACCAATCCCCGACAGCCAAAAAATGTAAATGAATAGCCAACAGATTTCCTGCTTACCACTAAACAGTTTTTAAAGGAAGGTGTGCAGCAGTCCAAGACAGCAAAATACAGGCTATTGTGCCTCCTTCACTCTAGGATTGGAATGAACCAGCTTCCAAGAGTAGTAGTAAGTCCTTACGTGCGGGTATACCTGAATGCCTCAGTTCTTCTGCAGTGAAGTTTCTTTGGTAAACAGTTGAAATTGAACTATTTGTTCATCAGCCGGTGGCTTGCAGCTGTTGACAAATTATTTTGCATGCATTACAGGTGTTGGTGTAGAGAAACATGCAGACAAGGCCATGGAGTGGTTCAGGTGAGCTTATAGACTATTTTTAAACCATCTTGGGGAAGCTTTTCTTTTCAGCCTTTGCAGTTCCCCCTTTTTCTTATAGATTTGTGAAAGCTAGTATGAATAATGTGATGAATGAACCACACCTCACTCTGAAAATAGAGTATTACACACTGGACAAATCAAAGATGTTGTCATACAGATTTATTGTCACCTAAAAGTTTTGACATTTTGGGATCTGACAATTTATAAAAAAATCATAACCTCAGGCATGGTTTGCAGGAAAGCTGCTGACCAGGGACATCCACATGCTGCTTATAATTTGGCTATTGGTCACTTGAAAGGCTACCAGACTGACCTTAAGCCAGGGTTAGTGCCTTGACACCTTTTGTTTTAACCTTTTACAAAAGGTAAGTCCTCAGCAGGTGTGACTCCAACGTAAGCATGGTAAGCAAGAGGGTATAATGACAAAATGATTAAGACCCTATAAGATCAGTGTTTCAATTTAACTGTCTGGACACAATGATTACAATCTATACTTCTGTTTCTATCCCCAGAGAGTCACACTGCCTGATCCACCATGCCGCCTCTAAGGGAGTGAAAGAAGCACACCATGTTCTCAACAATGTTTGCACGCTTGGACACTGTGTCTAAAGAAATGCACCATGTTCTCAATAATACTTGCATACTTACATATTGTGTGTAAAATATATATATATATCAATAACATATCATTTCCGAGTGGAATTCTGCACATGGTGTCAAACTTTTGTACTTGATAAAGTGTCCTAAGCAATGAGGAGCTAAAAAAAGCTAACCAAAAAGTACATATCATTTGATGCCTCAGTCAAACTGAATAATCAGACCTTTATTGGCTGATTAAACTGCAGCAATTTCAAACTTATTAAACCATAAGACAATAACTTTTATAGACTGAACTGGAGTGTAGAGAAATAACAATGGCTCATAATGAAAAGAAAGCTGACGACACGTTACCAAAAACAAAAAAACTATTTTCAACTTAATTCTATTATCTCTATTGCTGAAAATGTGCTGGTCTTTAGTTTTTCATGAAGGAATAAACCTGACTCTATCCATGTAGAACACATCTACACTCATTTATCGATTGTTTACCATATCAAAAATCCTATGGCATACCTTAACACTCACTGACTGCACTAAAACTCTGAAAGAGAATTCATGCAATTACATCGCTGTGACAGCATTCCTATGCTGGTTATATTCCTCTACATGTACTACAGTGCAAACAGACCACTGTTGATATTATCTATCCCTAAAACAAATATTTGTTTTATATGTGATAACTAGCACACTTTTAACTATTACACTGATTTGTCACAAATCTAAGATACTAAGATACGCACTTTAATGTTTTGCACTTGTTCATTGGTTGCTAGTGTTTGCTGTTGAAAACTTCACACTTAGTAAATTTTTGAGTTAATAAAAATAATGACAACATTGTTGGTTATCTTGTTCACGCCATACCATACCATGCTAACAGTACAGATTTTGATAGCCTCCTTTTCATAAGTGAAATAAAAAGCTCCTGAATAACACAATCAAATTGAATACTGAGAGTTAGCAAGAAAAAAAGAAAAGTGTGGAATGAATTACTAAAGTTTAGTAATCAGCCTTTGTTTACTGAAGATTTCCTTTATTATAGCTCACAACCAAACACACAACTCTTGCTATATTTAAGAAAATAAGCCTGGAATTTGAACATTTAAAAATAATAAAAAAATGTTGAGCATGTACCAATTTTTAAATATTTGGAGCACTTCTTGATTTCTGTGCAAAACAAGACCAACAAAACATTATAGCATCTTTTTCTTGCAATTTCTTCCAGCACCATCCATACATTCACTAGGACACTTCAAGGAATTATACAATCACCCTTTTACTCACGTCATACACATCAGCCCATGGGCTTCAAAATATAACACAAATAAGCCCATAGACTTTAAAACATTTCTATCATTTTCATCAGTTCTCTGATGACTGCCTTCATGGGGTGCATCTCTCATAATGAAGCTTCTGAATACTAACCTAATATAGACCCATTTGTCACTTGGTGCGAAAACAATTATTTAGAATTGAATGTGAGTAATGAAACAGTATTGAATGTCATCAGGAAAAGACTGACAGTACAGCAGGTTACCATCAACAATGGACCAATGAAAATTGCTTTTCAGTTCAAATACTTAGGGGTTGTGAAAGGTCAAGACATGGCACCGATGGCTAATAATAATACTGAAAGTAAATACTGATATTTAGGTGGTAAGATGCCACAATTTCTTGTGCGTATTATTTATATTACATGACATGGATGGTTAAACACCAGCTAAACTTTCGTTCTCATAACCAGACTTCTATTGCCTTTACCTGTTTACCTGTGGATAAATTTTGTTCTTAAATGGAAAGACAAGCCAGATTGTAAGGTGGACTTCAATGATAAATACTGACTTTGAATGATGTCCGATCAAAATTTCGGGTCGCGAAATGGTTGTTTACTTACAATGAATGGCGTTAAAAAAAATCTCAGCCGGCTATGGAAGTCCTCCTTCTTGGCCATTTCTCTTGCTGTTCCCTTTAAGTCTGCTATCCTATGACCTCTTCACACAGCTTTTATAGCGGTAAAAAGAAGTTCCAAGTGCTATTGTATGTTTTCCTTTGCTTATGTCTATCTTGCTGTCTTCGTCAATCTTGTGTCTGGCTCCGCGAGTGATTGTGTGTTGGAGCGACTGTGTCAGCGGCGACACTGGGGACAATCCACGACATGAGCTTTAATGAACTTCATCACACAAAGACAACAAAGGGCTGTGTTTTCTTTTGTATATCTTTTTAATTCCTTGATTTTGCAATAATTCCAATTATTACATATTGTTATCTAACAGCTCGTACTCTTTTCTATTTATTAAAATTTATTTTACGTTACATTCTCCTCTAGTATTTATTGTCTATGTTTGTGTTTGTCTAACTACATATTTTCAAAGTCTCTCTATATTTTATACTTGTTCTTAATTTTTCCGAAACTCACTTCACAGACAGTTTAGCTATATGGCTCAAACATTGTCTACACGACATTCTAGCATTGTTTAATCTGCAGGCTACCCTTTCCTATGAATTTGTAAATGGGAACACCTCGCTGACACATCCCTGGCGCCCGCTGGCGCCCCCTTGACCAAGATGGAGTGCGCACCATACACCAATGGCCCAGCCCTGTCAACGCGGCGAGAAGGGGGCTGGAAGGCGGGGCAAGAGCACCACCACCTGATGGTTACCGACAAACCTAGGTTCTTAATTGTAATATATAACAACACACACACACACGCACACGCACACTCACACACAAACAAGCACGCACGTACGCACAGAAAGAATAAAAATACAAATGCGGGAGACAAACTAAAAAGTAAAATAGACATGAAATGATTTTGTTTCGCTAAAACCCTTATGAGGATACCATACCATAACAATTTTCTTTCAATGGAAAACAAAAGCGAATTAGGGCTTGTATACAAGTCCTTTATTTTACAAGAACATTGTAACGATTCGCGATTGAGGCGAATCTAGTTAGATTCATATTTAGTTTTAACTTTCCCTGTGGTCAGGGGAAGAGCAGTCGCGCGAGCGCTGACGTGGCTCTGCGTGACGATTCTTTTGCATCATATAGTGAATGACGTAAATGAGCTTAGGACAGCGTAACTAGGGCGACGGTAGGCAATGGAGAGCCATGTAGTACTTGTGATTGGTTGGCACAGTCTCCAAGAAAGACTGTTAGGGGGTCGTCCTAGTTACCTGGTCGCTAAGGGTGCCTGATTGGTCAGGAAGATGAGGAGAACGAGTTAACTTAGGAGATCTAACGGTTCTCGAGGCAGACGAGACCAACCAGTTGGAGTGTACAGAGCTCCGTGGGGAGTGTACAGTGTATGGTTGACTGCCAGCAACGGATAGCCGACGTGTGTCCAGTGGAGTATTATCGTGTGGAGTATTACCCAGTGTGGTACAGTAATCAATCCAAGCGGAATATAATATCTTCGCCGATACGGCTTTAATCTCCTTAACTTCACGAACTGCTTGAAGAAATTCAGTGGACTTCACAGTTAACTTCACAGTTAACTTCACGAACTGCGTGAAGAAATTCAGTGGATTAACCTGCTGGTCCAGTGATCTCGTCAGCGCCAACCGTCTGAGAAACGTTAGGAGGAGGTTGACGCTGGAGGGGGTAGCGTGATTTTATTTTGTTTCATTCTCATCTCATCGTTAGTTAATTTCATAAACATTAAATGTGTTAATCGTTGGCCGGACCTTTTTGTTGAAAAAGGTGAAAGAGTGCGGCGAGCGTGGTTTACATGCAGATGTTTACACGCGCTCGCAAACAGATTCAACACACTCTTTCGTAAAACGTTACAAATATAAGATGTAATAATAAATCCGATATATATAATTTAATTGAAAGACATAAACTAACTGCAGTTACATGCTGCAAAAAGGTCCAGTCACTTTTCTACGCCTTCAGCTGACATGTAAGTAAATTATCTTCAGCTTACACAAAGTTCGTGTATTTCAGACTCAACTTGAAAATCCCTGGTGCCGAGGTGTTTCTCTTTCAAGGCATCCTCTGGGACTATGGCCAAGCAATGTCTAGGAAGGCGTGAACCAGGCTGATGGCGAAAAGGCAGAGGGCTGGGGATTCTGGCATGGCACCAGGCCCTGGTGGTGGGGAGTCGGCCTAGCTTTAAAACTGGGCAAGAGAACAAGCACCCAGTGGCAGGCTGGGGGATTCAGCATGGGGCGGGCAGGACCCCTTGACTGGCACCCAGTGCAGGCTGGGGATTCAGCATGGGCGGGCAGGACCCTTGACTGGCACCCAGTGGCAGGCTGGGGGATTCAGCATGGGCGGGCAGGACCCTTGACTGGCACCCAGTGGCAGGCTGGGGGATTCAGCATGGGGCGGGCAGGACCCTGACTGGCACCCAGTGGCAGGCTGGGGGATTCAGCATGGGGCGGGCAGGACCCCTTGACTGGCACCCAGTGGCAGGCTGGGGGATTCAGCATGGGGCGGGCAGGACCCTTGACTGCACCCAGTGGCAGGCTGGGGGATTCAGCATGGGGCGGGCAGGACCCCTTGACTGGCACCCAGTGGCAGGCTGGGGGATTCAGCATGGGGCGGGCAGGACCCCTTAGACTGGCACCCAGTGGCAGGCTGGGGGATTCAGCATGGGGCGGGCAGGACCCTTGACTGGCACCCAGTGGCAGGCTGGGGGATTCAGCATGGGGCGGGCAGGACCCCTTGACTGGCACCAGTGGCAGGCTGGGGGATTCAGCATGGGGCGGGCAGGACCCCTTGACTGGCACCCAGTGGCAGGCTGGGGGATTCAGCATGGGGCGGGCAGGACCCTTGACTGGCACCCAGTGGCAGGCTGGGGGATTCAGCATGGGGCGGGCAGGACCCCTTGACTGGCACCCAGTGGCAGGCTGGGGGATTCAGCATGGGGCGGGCAGGACCCCTTGACTGGCACCCAGTGGCAGGCTGGGGGATTCAGCATGGGGCGGGCAGGACCCTTGACTGGCACCCAGTGGCAGGCTGGGGGATTCAGCATGGGGCGGGCAGGACCCCTTGACTGGCACCCAGTGCAGGCTGGGGATTCAGCATGGGGCGGGCAGGACCCCTTGACTGGCACCCAGTGGCAGGCTGGGGGATTCAGCATGGGGCGGGCAGGACCCCTTGACTGGCACCCAGTGGCAGGCTGGGGATTCAGCATGGGGCGGGCAGGACCCCTTGACTGGCACCCAGTGGCAGGCTGGGGGATTCAGCATGGGCGGGCAGGACCCCTTGACTGGCACCCAGTGGCAGGCTGGGGGATTCAGCATGGGGCGGGCAGGACCCCTTGACTGGCACCCAGTGGCAGGCTGGGGGATTCAGCATGGGGCGGGCAGGACCCTTGACTGGCACCCAGTGGCAGGCTGGGGGATTCAGCATGGGGCGGGCAGGACCCCTTGACTGGCACCCAGTGGCAGGCTGCGGGGATTCAGCATGGGGCGGGCAGGACCCCTTGACTGGCACCAGTGGCAGGCTGGGGGATTCAGCATGGGGCGGGCAGGACCCCTTGACTGGCACCCAGTGGGCAGGCTGGGGGATTCAGCATGGGGCGGGCAGGACCCTTGACTGGCACCCAGTGGCAGGCTGGGGGATTCAGCATGGGGCTGGGCAGGACCCTTGACTGGCACCCAGTGGCAGGCTGGGGGATTCAGCATGGGGCGGGCAGGACCCCTTGACTGGCACCAGGCAGTGGCAGGCTGGGGGATTCAGCATGGGGCGGGCAGGACCCCTTGACTGGCACCCAGTGGCAGGCATGGGGGATTCAGCATGGGGCGGGCAGGACCCCTGACTGGCACCCAGTGGCAGGCTGGGGGGGCATTCAAGCATGGGCACCCAGTGGCAGGCTGGGGATTCGGGGGCAGGACCCTTGACTGGCACCCAGTGCAGGCTGGGGAGATTCAGCATGGGGCGGCTGCAGTGACCCATGGGGCGAGACCCTTGACTGGCAGTGCAGGACTGGGGGGCAGCCATGGGGCGGGCCAGGACTGGCCCTTGGGACTGGCACCAGTGGCAGGCTGGGGGATTCAGCATGGGCGGGGCAGGACCCCCTTGACTGGCACCCAGTGGCAGGCTGGGGGATTCAGCATGGGGCGGGCAGGACCCTTGACTGGCACCCAGTGGCAGGCTGGGGGATTCAGCATGGGGCGGGCAGGACCCCTTGACTGGCACCCAGTGGCAGGCTGGGGGATTCAGCATGGGGCGGGCAGGACCCTTGACTGGCACCCAGTGGCAGGCTGGGGGATTCAGCATGGGGCGGGCAGGACCCTTGACTGGCACCCAGTGGCAGGCTGGGGGATTCAGCATGGGGCGGGCAGGACCCCCTTGACTGGCACCCAGTGGCAGGCTGGGATTCAGCATGGGGCGGGCAGGACCCCTTGACTGGCACCCAGTGGCAGGCTGGGGGATTCAGCATGGGGCGGCAGGACCCCTTGACTGGCACCCAGTGGCAGGCTGGGGGATTCAGCATGGGGCGGGCAGGACCCCTTGACTGGCACCCAGTGGCAGGCTGGGGGATTCAGCATGGGGCGGGCAGGACCCCTTGACTGGCACCCAGTGGCAGGCCTGGGGGATTCAGCATGGGGCGGGCAGGACCCTTGACTGGCACCCAGTGGCAGGCTGGGGGATTCAGCATGGGGCGGGCAGACCCCTTGACTGGCACCCAGTGGCAGGCTGGGGATTCAGCATGGGGCGGGCAGGACCCTTGACTGGCACCCAGTGGCAGGCTGGGGGATTCAGCATGGGGCGGGCAGGACCCCTTGACTGGCACCCAGTGGCAGGCTGGGGGATTCAGCATGGGGCGGGCAGGACCCCTTGACTGGCACCCAGTGCAGGCTGGGGGATTCAGCATGGGGCGGGCAGGACCCTTGACTGGCACCCAGTGGCAGGCTGGGGGATTCAGCATGGGGCGGCAGGACCCTTGACTGCACCCAGTGGCAGGCTGGGGGATTCAGCATGGGCGGGCAGGACCCTTGACTGGCACCCCAGTGGCAGGCTGGGGGATTCAGCATGGGCGGGCAGGACCCCTTGACTGGCACCCAGTGGCAGGCTGGGGGATTCAGCATGGGCGGGCAGGACCCTTGACTGGCACCCAGTGGCAGGCTGGGGGATTCAGCATGGGCGGCAGGACCCTTGACTGGCACCAGTGGCAGGCTGGGGGATTCAGCATGGGGCGGGCAAGGACCCCTTGACTGCACCCAGTCAGGCTGGGGGATTCAGCATGGGAGCGGGCAGACCCTTGACTGGCACCCAGTGGCAGGCTGGGGGATTCAGCATGGGCGGGCAGGACCCCTTGACTGGCACCCCAGTGCAGCTGGGGGATTCAGCATGGGCGGGCAGGACCCCTTGACTGGCACCCAGTGGCAGGCTGGGGGATTCAGCATGGGGCGGGCAGGACCCCCTTGACTGGCACCCAGTGGCAGGCTGGGATTTCAGCATGGGCGGGCAGGACCCCTTGACTGGCACCCAGTGGCAGGCTGGGGGATTCAGCATGGGGCGGCAGGACCCCTTGACTGGCACCCAGTGGCAGGCTGGGGCATTCAGCATGGGCGGCAGGACCCCTTGACTGGCACCAGTGGCAGGCTGGGGGATTCAGCATGGGCGGGCAGGACCCCTTGACTGGCTCAGGCTGGGATCTTGGCGGGCGGTCTTGGGCTCTTGACTGGCTCTTGGGGGACTCGGGATTGGGCAGGACCCCTTGCTTGGCAGGCTGGGGGATTCAGGGCATTGGGGCTCTTGGCTCTTGGGCTCTTGGCTCTGGGGCTCTTGGGCTCTGGGCTCTTGGGCTCTTGGGCCTTGGGCTGGGCTCTTCTTGGGCTCTTGGCTCTTGGGCTCTTGGGCTCTGGGCTCTTGGGCTCTGGGCTCTTGGGCTCTTGGCTCTTGGGGCTCTTGGCTCTTGGGCTCTTGGGGGCTCTTGGGCTCTTTTGGGCTCTTGGCTCTTGGGCTTGGGCTTGGGCTCTTGGGCTCTTGGGCTCTTGGGCTCTTGCTCTGGGCTCTTGGGCTCTGGGCTCTTGGGCTCTTGGCTCATCTTGGGGCTCTTGGGCTCTTGGCTCTGGGGACTCTTGGCTCTTGGGCTCTTGGATGGGCTCTTGGCTCTTGGGCTCTTGGGCTCTTGGGCTCTTGGGCTCTTGGGCTCTGGGCTCTTTGGGCTCTTCGGCTCTTTGGGCTCTTGGGCTCTTGGGCTCTTGGGCTGCTCTTGGGCTCTTGGGCTCTTGGGGGCTCTTGGCTCTTGGGCTCTTGGGCTCTTGGGCTCTTGGCTCTTGGCTCTGGGCTCTTGGGCTCTTGGGCTCTCTCTGGGCTCTTGGCTCTTGTTGGGCTCTTGGGCTCTTGGCTCTTGGGCTCTTGGCTCTTGGGCTCTGGGCTCTTGGCTCTTGGCTCTTGGGCTCTGGCTCTTGGGGGCTCTTGGCTCTTGGGCTCTTGGGCTCTTGGGCTCTTGGGCTCTTGGACTCTTGGGCTCTTGGGCTCTTGGGCTCTTGGGCTCTTGGCTCTTGGGCTCTTGGGCTCTTGGGCTCTTGGGCTCTTGGGCTCTTGGCTCTTGGGCTCTTGGCTGGGCTCTTGGGCTCTTGGCTCTTGGGCTCTTGGGCTCTTGGGCTCTTGGGCTCTTGGGCTCTTGGGCTCTTGGGCTCTTGGGCTTTGGCTCTTGGGCTCTTGGGCTCTTGGGCTCTTGGGCTCTTGGGCTCTTGCTCTTGGGCTCTTGGGCTCTTGGGCTCTTGGGCTCTTGGGCTCTTGGGCTCTTGGCTCTTGGGCTCTTGGGCTCTTGGGCTCTTGGCTCTTGGGCTCTTGGGCTCTTGGGCTCTTGGGCTCTTGGCTGGGCTCTTGGGCTCTTGGGCTCTTGGCTCTTGGGCTCTTGGCTCTTGGGCTCTTGGGCTCTTGGGCTCTTGGGCTCTTGGGCTCTTGGGCTCTTGGGCTCTTGGGCTCTTGGGCTCTTGGGCTCTTGGCTCTTGGGCTCTTGGGCTCTTGGGCTCTTGGCTCTTGGCTCTTGGGCTCTTGGCTCTTGGGCTCTTGGGCTCTTGGGCTCTTGGGCTCTTGGGCTCTTGGGCTCTTGGCTCTGGGCTCTTGGCTCTTGGCTCTTGGGCTCTTGGCTCTTGGCTCTTGGGCTCTTGGCTCTTGGCTCTTGGCTCTTGGGCTCTTGGCTCTTGGGCTCTTGGGCTCTTGGGCTCTTGGCTCTTGGGCTCTTGGGCTCTTGGGCTCTTGGGCTCTTGGGCTCTTGGCTCTTGGCTCTTGGGCTCTTGGGCTCTTGGGCTCTTGGGCTCTTGGGCTCTTGGCTCTTGGGCTCTTGGGCTCTGGGCTCTTGGGGGCTCTTGGGCTCTTGGGCTCTTGGGCTCTTGGGCTCTTGGCTCTTGGCTCTTGGCTCTTGGGCTCTTGGGCTCTTGGGCTCTTGGGCTCTTGGGCTCTTGGGCTCTTGGGCTCTTGGCTCTTGGGCTCTTGGGCTCTTGGCTCTTGCTCTTGGGCTCTTGGCTCTTGGCTCTTGGCTCTTGGGCTCTTGGCTCTTGGGCTCTTGGGCTCTTGGGCTCTTGGGCTCTTGGGCTCTTGGCTCTTGGGCTCTTGGGCTCTTGGGCTCTTGGGCTCTTGGGCTCTTGGGCTCTTGGGCTCTTGGGCTCTTGGGCTCTTGGGCTCTTGGCTCTTGGCTCTTGGGCTCTTGGGCTCTTGGGCTCTTGGGCTCTTGGGCTCTTGGCTCTTGGGCTCTTGGCTCTTGGGCTCTTGGGCTCTTGGGCTTCTTGGGCTCTTGGGCTCTTGGGCTCTTGGGCTCTTGGCTCTTGGGCTCTTGGGCTCTTTGGGCTCTTGGGCTCTTGGCTCTTGGGCTCTTGGCTCTTGGCTCTTGGGCTCTTGGGCTCTTGGGCTCTTGGGGCTCTTGGGCTCTTGGGCTCTTGGGCTCTTGGCTCTTGCTCTTGGGCTCTTGGGCTCTTGGGCTCTTGGGCTCTTGGCTCTTGGGCTCTTGGGCTCTTGGCTCTTGGCTCTTGGGCTCTTTGGCTCTTTGGGCTCTTGCTCTTGGGCTCTTTGGGCTCTTTCTTGGCTCTTGGGCTCTTTGGCTCTTTGGCTCTTTCTTGGCTCTTGGCTCTTTGGCTCTTTGGCTCTTTGGCTCTTTGGCTCTTTGGCTCTTTGGCTCTTTGGCTCTTCGGCTCTTCGGCTCTTCGGCTCTTCGGCTCTTCGGCTCTTCGGCTCTTCGGCTCTTCGGCTCTTCGGCTCTTCGGCACTGCGACAACTAATTACAACAATAAATAACAAAGCAACATCAACTGACAACCATCATCAACAACAATCAACAATCATTTCAACAACAACCAAAAACAAACACCATGAATCACCATCAACAATCACCACCACTAACAATCATCAACAACAATCAATCATCATCAATCATAATCAAAACCATCAACAACAACCATTATCAACAACCAATAACAACAACCATCAATAATCACCACCAACAACCATCAGTAACCTTCATCAACAACAATCATAATCAATCATCATGAATCATCATTAATAATCATCAACAACCAACAACAACCATCATCAACAACCAACAACAACAACCATCAATAATCACCACCAACAACCATCATTAACTTTCATCAACAACAATCATAATCAATCATCATGAATCATCATTAATAATCATCAACAACAACCAACAACAACCATCATCAACAACCAACAACAACAACCATCAATAATCACCACCAACAACCATCATTAACATTCATCAACAACAATCATAATCAATCATCATGAATCATCATTAATAATCATCATCAACAACCAACAACAATCATCATCAACGATCATCATCAACATCAACCATCATCATCAACAACCATCATCAACAACCATTATCAACAACCATCAACAACTTACAAAAATGAACAACATTTATTAACAAGTAACAGTTTTTATCAGCTTCCTCCTTCTTGGCAATTCTATTATCTTCTGCTTTCTTGTCTATTTGTAAGTTGTCTGCTTGTTTTCTTTGCTCTACTTTCCATATTTCTATCATAACGATGGATACTCTGCATTGTGTATGTAGTCAGAGCTTTACCTTCTAATCCTATCATCTCATCTTCTTTTTTACATGAGATGACATCAAATACTATTGGGGGATCCATGTTGCACACAAAGATAGCAAATAATACAAAAATAAAATCACCTAAAATTATCTCACAAATACAATCGGGATAGAAATGTAATCACAGCATCAAAACGTGTCTTCACAATGATTCGCAAAATGAAAGAAGGAATAAAAATCCCTAAGTCAACTACAGCTGTAAACACTTCAAGGTATAAGCCCTAGTTCAATCAAGGCTAGTCAGGAAACAACTATACTCAATCATCAATCAAAGCAGTGGGTGTACACACATCTCACATCCAAATCTCATTATACACATAAAGCCCACAAAGGCAATTTCTATCTAGAGATGCAATAAACACATTAGCAATCCTAACGAGCAAACAAAGATTCTTTAAATGGAATAATGTGAACACTACTCATCATCATGATTTAAAGTTCAATATAGGTTTGAGGAACAGCCAAAATTTTTTTTCTTAAAACAATAGAATAGAGTACCTAATGGGGAGATAATCACAAGCTCAGACACTACCAAACTTCTTCCAATAAACACCACACTCAGGGGTAAGGTGAAGGTAGCAGGGAAAGAAAGACAGAATACAGTAGAGACAGAGGCTATGCCCTGACTACGGGTAGAACTTTACAGACCCGTAGACCTCTGGAGCTGGAGACGGGGAATAAAATGTTAAAATTAACCATAAACATCAACAGAAAAACCACTAGACTCCTCAAAGGACAACCCTTCCACACAACAACTGTTTTGCAACACAGACAGCCCGGCAATCACGTCGGGGTCACAAATTGTCACGGACAATCACAGATGATGGCAGATAGATGATGGTAGATAGATGATGGCAGATGATGACAGATGATGGCAGATGGCAAATGTTTTTTTTAAGCTGGTTCAGGTCAGATCACAATAACTCAAATCCTCTGCCCCAATACACGGTCAAACACCAAATAATTCTCGCACAGACAAAACTCAAAGCTAGCTATACCATCTCGCTATTCTTAGCTCCACGCCAAAAGTGTAAAGTTTCTTATATTTGTCCTCACGTCTGTCTACTTGCTGATTAGAAGAATGGGATATCGTCATGGAACTATGTCCGATGACTAGTGATCAAATTAAAAAATTGAAAAATTAGAGTAACACTTACAATTCCCGTCATCTGCAGTCCCGATGTAGGATACTCTCACGAACCTCAGCGCCAGGAATGCTCTTCTCCCACCCTATCACTGCCAGGCAGGTGAGGTGGGCTGTCACACTAGCAACTACACTAACACGCCACTGCACATATCTCCATGGAAACCCAAATGCCGGTAGACACTTCCAGACTCTTTGGCCTGGATATTAGTGGAAATTAGTGGAAACGTTGACACGGATGTTCGATTCCTCGACGACCCACAAGGGAAGAAACTCCAGGGCTACCCGGATAAAATCGAGCCACCCAGTCCTCCCTCGGTTGACAGTCACCCCTGGTTGGTCCGGTGTAGGAAGAAGGTTCTCCGGCCATCCGGTAGTTAGGGATCCGTTTCAGCGGGTCTTCCATAACTGTTCCTCCACATTAGTTCCTGTAACTTAATGACTAATGAGACTACCATTCACTGATACTATTAGTCTCCCTGAGTTAAGCTCATCACGTGATTTCTTATTGAACGTTAAGATTTTTCTCATGAAACAATTTAACAATACTTTTGCCGTGAAATCAGGATTTAGAATTCAGGACAATATAAAAACATATTTGTTTACCTTTACTCGGCAAGGAAATAAACGCACAGATTCCCCTGTCTGTATTCACACCTGTACAGGTAGGACCAGCTGTCTCGGCGGCTGCGTTGGGAATGTCACTCACTGTTCACGAAGCGAAAAACGTGGAGGTGAGCTGTCGTTACTACTGTCACGTGTCATCAGTTATGCTTCTGCGCGAACTACACACTCGCGAACAACACTTACACGGGAAATAAATCATTTCCCTGACACAACATTATCCTTATCTTGTACTCATCTTGTAACTAGCACTTGTTTTGCTTAGTTTATTTTTTTAATCTTTTGTTTATTTTTGTATGTGAGCACACTTGTTAGTATCCCTGTAAGATGAAAAGCGTTTAAGGTTTGTTGTCATTCCGAAATACACATATCAAAAATTTAAGTAGATTAAAACAGAAGAAAAAATTGCTAGTCTCTCACTGTTTTAAATTGTTTATTTTAATTTGTCTGAATTTTTGCTATCTTTATCAAGATGCATCCTGAGGAAACTGTTTACAAGTAAAACACACTGGAAAAGGAAGCACGCACAAGTTGACTTTTTCTGTTCATTTATTCCTCCTAGTCTTTCCGTTTACATTCTGATGATATTTTGTTGAAAGATGAAGTCACGCTTACACCAAATACAGCGATGTCTTTAATTATAATAATTTATATCTTTGATATCGAGTCGCGAGTCTGTTAATATTATCAGTGATAGTGTGTGGGATAACCGTTACAGACAACTCAGGTACTTAGTTGTAACACACACACACACACACACACACACACACACACACACACACACACACACACACACACACACACACACACACACACACACACACACAACAAAAGGAATAAATAGACAGAAACGAGAGACAGAGTCACGAGTTAAATAGACATTAAAAGATTTCGTTTCGCTGAAATCTTTATGAGGATCACACAGTACAATAATTTTCTTTCATTGGAAAACAAAAACGAAATCGTTTTGGTTCACGAGTATTTTATTTTCTAAGACATGAACTGTAATAGTGTGTCAAGTAAAAATGATTTCGTCGTAAGACGTAAGCTCCCGAACGACAGCCAACAGAATGTTTAATTGTCATGCGGATTAATCGTGTATCTTCAACTAATAATAATAAGAGTAAGAGTAAGCGTAAGAGTAAGAGTATGAGTAAGGGTAAAAATTTGCTGGAAATAGCAGTAATTAAATGAGACTTTTCCTATAAAATCTGTCGTAAACCTAGGCTTTTACAATCCATTTTTAATTTAGTCATACACATGATTGTTACACAGACACCACCACTACCACCCGACTTCATTCCAAATACATTCACGCATCAGTTACATGAAGATCTCGAGTTCCTGTCATTGATGTCTTTCCAGCTGTTGTTACATGCTGCCAATAGGAGTAGTCACTTGTCTACGGCTTGTTAGTATCTCTGCAAGATAAAAAGAGTTTTAAACATGTTGTCATTCCAAAATACAGCTGTCTCTGGTTTATGGTCTTGGTGGTTCTAGGCACCAATTGTCTCATTATTGTAAAGCTTTAAAATGCATTTCTTGCTGTAGTCACTAATATTTTTGTCTTTCTCTTCCTTAAATATTAATAATCAGATTTGTAAAACAAATAACTTGTATGGAGGTGATCTCTATATGCGCTGAGCAAGAACAAATAATTAACCATAAAACAATCAAACAAATTTTTGAGTAAAGTTTATACCAGTCTCTTTGATAACGTTTTCAAAGGTCCACCTAAATTAAAATGTTGTTCAATTACTTATTTTGACTATGTGCATAGACGCCACACTAAACAACTCACTCAAACTGGCAGAGGATAAACTAATCAAAGGGACGTAATACACACAAAAAAGGTTTCGCTTGTTATCTCCCATTTTTCATTGTTTTGTTTGTTACCTGATCCGCACTGAAAAATTGTTTTCTCAAGATATATATAATCAAGTCTTTAAAGAAGGAGATAGAAGAAATCCATGTTTCTCCCTTACTGAAATTGTTTATTTTAATCAGTCTGTTTTTGTTTTCTTTAGCCCCTACGCTACGGAGACAGTGTTCCCGATGATGACTAATGTAACCTACTTGTAGCTTGACATTGTCTGTGGTGTTTTGGGCCCTTGTGTATTTTACCTTTACCTGTCATCAGTTTTAGGCTTGAGTTATTTTGCCTGTCGCAATGAACTGTATGCAGCCCTTCATAGTGGTTCAAAGTTGTTGAATTAGCCCCAGAACAATGAGTGAAGGGGAGGGTTCCTCTGCGCGCGGACTGTCAAGGTCGCTGACGTCACGCCCTCGAAGTTTTTCCCTTCACTGAGATTTTTACAAAAAAAAATAATAATAGTCATGCACATTCACCGAACCCTTCTTTAGTGTCATCACGAATTGCGGGTGTGTCTTGACCTCCATGGCGGAGGCTCCGCCGAACCCCTGATGCCGACTCACCGAACCCCTACCGGATTCGATCGAATCCCGGTAAAAAAATTATTCAGCCCAGCACCTGGCCCAGAATTGATCCACAACAAATTGCCCGCTATATACTGCATGTTCATCCCACCGCTAACCTTTCTTCAAGAAGGAGCATCACAAGACTCATCACGTGAAGCTCGATTGATGAACGAAGAAATGTAACAAAGATGACTGTGTAAATTACAGATTAACCTTGTTGAACTGCGTCGGCAATCTTTCTAAAGATTTACACTTTTGATACATTACTTCGCCAGTTCCTTCAGGGTGATTCATTTACAGTCCCCTTTTTGGGATGTATGTAGTCTACGCAACTCTAGTTCCCCTCATTGACTCGAAAAATTCTGGTCACCTTATAAAAGACCGCTTCCAAGCCGTGCTATCGACGGTTGTGAGGTCGACTTTCAAGTGTCTTCAGGTGTCCCTTAATGCTCCATGTTTGTCCTTTTATTTATATTCACGATATCGTTGCTGACAAATATTGGATTATTTGCTGACATTCTGAATGTAATCCTCATCTCAGACTTGACACTCTGACTCTTGAAAATAGGCAGCTGGGTCAATCTAAGGAGTTAAAAAAATGTAAAACGAATAACTCATCTTCAAACGAGGTTCGGATATTTTCTATGACCTATACTTTGGAAGTAGTCTACTAAGCTGGAATAATCCATACCCAGCAAACACCTTGGCCTTTTAGAATAAGTGTAGATGGGACGAGTGCATTAACTATGTTGCTAGAAAAGTTCCTCTGTTAATTGAATGCTTTAAGCAATATGAATAGCAGCTGACAGCCTGCCTAGTCAGTTTGATAGCACTTCAATTGCACTTCTTCAGATTCTGAAGGAATTTGTTCTATCACCTGATTCAGGTCTTAAGATTTCTTCCATAGTCAATAGTACTGTTCTACACACTCAGTTTTTTTCATCATGCATATATATATACACTTCGTCATAGTATCATTTATTGCTGACGCTCATGCTTATTATATAGTTGACTGTTTGTAGTCTTGTGTGTGCAGTGCAGTGAGGTCACACACACTTCTCCTATGATAATGCGCTTTACAAATCCAATTATAATTACCAAAATAAATGTTCTAAATGTTATACAAAATAAAGCGCATGACAGGGTTTTTGAAGGCATTTAAACCTTATTCTATGACTGCATAATTCCACAACACTGCAGTTGCAATAAGAGATCAAACACAATTCTGAATAAGATTTGCTTTAATCTTTTCAAGTATAAAACTTCATCCTCTCAGTCAGTGAAAAACGATAAGCTCATTTTAACATCACACCCCTTTAAAAGATATTCTCCCCAGATAAAGAAAAAGAGAAGACCAAAAAGGTCTTTAGGAATTTGCTGTTCATGATAATAACTGATAAAAGACATGCTATTAAACATATCTGCTCAATTGGAAAGATAGCATACTGATGTTTGAATCTAGCAGTCTTTACCTACACAGCAGATGGATCTTGTAGCCTAAAATTCTATAGACTTCACAAAGACTTGTCTATATCAATTTGTGACCTGCCACCACAAAGCAAATCCTAACTTGCACACAGCAGTTTGGTAGCAAAAGCCCGGAAAGATGATTAGGGTCAGCTTCGTGCAGTTTCACTTTTGTTTACAAAAAATGAATTCCTTGGTCATTAAACTAACAGGAAAAACACTACCGTATTAAAATATCAGTGAGAAATGGTCTTAAAATGCATTTTAATCAAGGTACCCAACAACAACCCGTTTCCCCAAGAAAATGAAGAAATTCAAATGATGTTTGTTACTGTATTGCTATCAGAAACCTGTCATATTATACATTACCAGACAGCTCGGAGTCCATATTTTCAATCTCTGCAATTTCTGATTCGAATATAAATCAATCATAAGATATTTCTACAAAAAGTTTATGAGGAAACAAATCTGGTCTTTGATTCAAATGCTATCCAGAGGGATAACAGAAGTGACTTGTCTTTGGTAACAATAAGAAACACATCGAGTGTTTGAATGACAAAGAGGCAACTTCTGAGTGTCTTTCAGCACACTTTCAAAGTGCGGCGTAAGGTGAGAGAGTGGTTAAAAAGCATCTTACTTTCAAAATTATTAGCTTTACTTAATTCAATCTTGGACTTTCCAATATTCAGAACAGTAAAAACTGAATACAAATTATATAATATTTTGGGACAGATGACACTGCATATGCCTTAGCGTGTGACTTCAATAAATTTGAGTGTAAGTGGAATACTTTTCAAAGTGATCACACTGACAAAAATGTTGATGTACCACTGGCTTCATTCATCTTTTGAACAGAGAAGGGGCACATACAGTTTTTGAATATTGTTTTTTCTGTGAATGTGCTTGCTGATTGAAATGCATTTTCACTGCTTTTTGTTTCACTAACAGTGTATGGTAGTAAAAACTAAAATGTTCAGTGCTATTTCATTTTTTGTGTGATTTGAGATGACGTAGCTTGATGTGTTTTATCATTGTGCAAAATGTAGTACAATGTGAACTATTAGAAGTTCTCAATGCTAAGACAAAACCTTGTGAAAGCTGAGAAACTTTGAACCTGTTTTTCTCAAAATGGCTGATATCATATTTGCACGATTCAAACCTATATAACTTACTCAATTTGGAGACTAGAAGGAAATTTCTAGCATAAAAAGAATACTCACAACCTGTAGATTTTAATCTATAATTTTTTTTAAAATATCAAATTTCCCAGTTCGAACTCTTTGTGAATGTGAGTTAGATTTTCTAAAAGAAGTTGGTGCAGTATCACATGGCTAACATCAAGTCTGGCAAGTCAATCAAAATGAGAGAAATGCTTGAGCTCCCCTTGTCGTCTGGCAAATGTTTCTCCAACAAGGATTGGCATTACAATAGTAGCATCACCATAAACCTATTAAAAAGAAAGAAGCATTAAATGCACCAGATAAACTCTCTAAAGAATGTAAACAAATAAAGCATCTAACAGAAAATATTGCCTTTACACTCACTTTTTTTCTGTAAATCCTTCATAAAAGTCTTGTTTGCTTGTATAGTCAACTAATCTAGTGATGTCTTTCGAATAATTGATACAAGAATATTTTTCATATCTTTCTTTTGAAAGTTTGTTTGTGACTTTGCTGCTTATGCTTTCTGTAAACATTCATTTAAATAGGCTAAATTTGTCTGGAGGAAAATCTCAATAATTACTACAGAGAAATGACTACATCAACTTGTACAGGGTCCCCAACCACTCATCGCTCTTTCTCAACATGCATACCCACAAAGACAGCATCTGTTAAAGATGATGCAGTAAAGTAAGGAAAAACGAAACTGTGTCTTAAAGTCTCAGCTTCATCAATTTTTTGAAAAACAAATGTAACAATGCATAAGTAATGAAAGTCTTTTTAGAGCTTAAAATGTTCTGACAATAACTGTCTAAGGCCAAGCTTTCACCTTAACAGGTGTGGCAGTCATTTTTATCTTTCCCCAGGAAATAGCTTCATCAGGGCGAGCTCCAGAGTCACTGCCATCAAATTCTGAGCCAGTGTTCACAAAAACAGAAAAATCAGCGCCATTTCGCTGCAAAGAAAGAAAAATTGATTTAAAAGTCTTCCTTTCTAGTTAAAGTTGACAACATACTGAAAGCTGTAATGCAAGATTTTATTAATTTCAGTCACTTGATAAAACATAAATCAGAGGATAAGAATACAAGAAGCTTGTTTCTGTATCTTTACTCAGCTACAACAAAACATTTATAGGAAATGGGAAAAGAAAGTTAGGTTGAAATGACAGATGCTGACATTCTGAATAATTTCTGCTTTACATTTTGGTTTTTCATGCAAGCTCTTTTATTTACAATCATGTCTAAAACACAGCTCCATGTTGATTATTGAAGGCCGTGATGTTTCCTGCTCTTTTGTGACCCTAATTTGTGGTATAGGGGGCATCAAATGCCAATCTTCTCAATTACTGTTAGCACTTCTTAACAATAATTAGGTTCGACATTTTAATTACTGTGCTGAGAAAAATGAAATTGAATTTTCTCTGAATGGGTTGGAAAATGTAGCTTGATAACAAACTATGGCAACTTTATATCACCCAAAGCTGTTTTAGATGCACTGAAAAGTAAATAAAACCTGAAATTTTGAGCAGAAATGATTCAGAACATCAGCATCCATTACTTAAGAACAATTTGCAATTTGCCACTTCCTTTAGCCTCCAAGATTACAAAAATGGATGGATGAGTGAATGTGCACGCATTAAGCAGGAGACCCAATGAAGGAAAAAAACAGTTGTACAAAATTTCTACCATGAGGTTTGCATTACAGGTGTGGTGTTTACAAACTCCTCCACCTAGAATGATCATCCCTGAGTTCACAGCATACATAGCCTGGTTGTTCATTCGTCGCACATCTGCAAAGGTGGAGGGTTACATCAAGAGACTATACCAGTGCATTATTCTTTGACGTACATTACATTACTTCCTTTCTGTGTCATTGAAACACCGCAGAAAATGGGGTAAAAAAAAGTAAGCGTAAATAGAATTTATTTTTTCATGCATTATTATCTTGGAAGATATGCGTTTTTAAAAGAAATAACCTAACAAATCTTTGAATAATAATAATAATGGTAACTGTGTTGACCAAAACATCTCTAGTCAATAATCCAAGAAAGAAATAAGCATAAGCATCAAACTTCTCAAATCAATCCCTTTAAAAATATGTTGCCTTACCTTCAACAAGATCAATAATGAGCCCTGGGTTTTTGTAGGAATGAAAGAATATGATATCACCAAGAGAACCATCAGTCAAGGCTGGGCAGAATACTGGAATATTGTTCTGCAGAATGGGCCAAAATAAAAAAAAGAAACTTTCACAAATATGAAGTCACATCTTGGAGGGAACAGACAAATTAATCCACTCAAATCAGCAATCCTAAATCCTACGGAAGGTGATTGTGAAAATAGCTTTTCAGGCTCGTCATTCTTTCTTTTAGCTTTAATTTTAATTCATGATTGTAGATGTTGGGAATTCTTTTTATCGTATCTTAAATGTGTTAGTGTTTTCTAATTACTGACTAATGTGTGAAGGATACTTACATATTTCTTGCATTTTGGTGGAATTTTGATTTTTTTTTGGTACAGTACATGGATCTACAATGGTAACAATGACTTTTTTCTTTACCTTGTATGCCCAGTAGTAGATAGAATCTGTACAGTTGATTTCTTTTCCCAGTCTGTTGATTATTTTGGATGGTGTCCACACAACACCCTAGGGAAAATAATTCAAACCCTTATACGCAACTGAAAAAATTTCATGCAAAACTTCTTTAAAGTGTCCTGAAGTCACTTTTTTACCCCATCAATTTTGATAGTATAAAAAGCTTTGAATGATTTTATTTGTAAGGATGGAATGTTTATCAACATGTTGAAAAAAAAAATCATTATTTTCACTGATCAAAGTACTTGACCAAACAGGCAAAAATAAACTACACTTTTTGAAATGTAGCACTAAAGATAAGTAAACCAGAAATGGTATTTTGTTCTCATCTGGCTCTTGCATTATTTTAATTTTACTCATTTGCTACTCCTGAGATTATTTCTTGAAGGTATAACCTCAAAAAAGCTTAAAACAAAACTTACCATATACATTTTTATCTCTGATGCTATATTAGATGACAAAGCAGATAAATGTTAGGGTTGGTAGAATAAAAATGAATTTGATAGAAATTGGCTGTGAATCTGCCAACAGAAACTTAAGAGAAAAAAACAGAAGAAAATGATAGTGAATGAAAAAAAAAAATGAAACCTAATTTTGTTCCAACCTGCTCTCTCTGCTCTAACAAGAGTGTGTCCAGTATGGGTGTCAACCAGTCCTCAAACAGACAGTAGTTGGTGTTGGGCACTAATAAGTTGCCGATGCGGTTGATCCCTTTCATACGCAGCTCTCGTCCCAGTAGTGAGAAGTCTCCCATATAAGTAGGCCCAAGACACTTAATGAAGTCCTCCTCTATACCACCTGCTGTGGTCACCAGGCAATCCACCTGCACAGAGCAAGTCCTCTGACAATGGTGACTCTGCACTGTTTGTTCTGTTCCAACAAGTCAATATGCCACACTATGAATCTACCTGCATGCAAAGTTGGTGTAGGTTACCTTGTGCATGAACTGACTGTTAGTTGACAATGAACATAGAAGAAAGTATTCTTTGCTTAAGTTCTTTTTTTAAAGTGAACAAAAACTTAAAGTTTATAAAATGTCGTTTGATAAAAAAGAAAGAACTTTTTTTCTATTTCAGTTCAAAGATGTTCAGAGTATCTAGCCAGATATGGAAAAAAATGAAAAGCCACAATTTCACAAATAAAAATTTCTTTAACATGCCTTTATCAGGTGAACTGTACAAATATCATTTTCTTCCTTACCATATTGTGCTGGACAAGGTATCGGATAATTTCTCGTGTACCAGCTGATACAAGGTTTGACGTGAAGCTGAGAAATATTGTGCAGTTGCTCTTTTCACGGCCAACAGGATTCAGATTGATTTCTGACTGCATCCCTTCCGGTACTGGTTGAAGTTTACAGTCAATCTAAAGATAGCATCAATTGAGGCAATTAAAGAAATTATACACATTAGCTCTTGCTAAATCCCCACAAGGTTCTGTGCACATATGAAAAGATAAGCAGTTCCTCTGTAGAAATCTTGAGCAGAACTACTCTCATTACTGATTGCTTTCAGCCAATTTATCTAAAAAAATTAATAGATATCATCTGCACATCATTTTAAATACAGTCCAAACTTGTTATCTCGTTACCATATATCTAACACAAGAATTGGGTGAGATGTGAGGGTGGAGATACAAAAAGTGTATACAATCCTTAACTAAGGATCCAGCTGCTTTCTTGAGGATAACCAGGATTATGTGGGTAACTTTTTTTAGATGAGTTGGTCAGTGAGATAATAAAATGTACAGTAACCCCTCGCCATTTCGCGCTTCACCTTTCACGGATTTTAATAAGAAGTTAATAGGAAAAATGACTCATGGGTCTACGTTTCTTTGTGAATTTTCTGGGAAATTCAATCAGTGTATAAAAATATATTACTAATATTAATTCTAATAATAAAGAAATATAAAAATATGAGGGAGGCTTTATGAAGCCTTAATATAGTGCATACATGCATAAATAAATAAACTATTTTTATTTCATTTCGCAGATTTTCGGTTATTGCGGCTGGTTCTAGAACGCATCCTTGCAATAAACGAGGGATCACTGTAATGGCATTTGCCTAATTATTCTAAGACTCCACCATTTACAATCACATCTCACCATTTTGTTGATCTCCTCAATTGCTTTTCCTACATTAGTGGCTTGGAAACCAGTTCTTGCATAAGATTTGAATAACTTGTGATAGTCGATGCCTTCATTGAAGTCATAGCCTCGAACTACATCACTTCCCTCTGGCATCGGATCACTTCTTATAAGAACAGCATCTACTGCTTTTTGTGGAGGGAGTCCTTCTGCCATTCTCAAGTCTACAGACATAATAGGACAAAAATGAAAATGATAAAAGAAGTTTTTCCGAAATAACACAAACATTTTATGTTCTTGTGGACTGTTAGTACAAGGAATTGTGATAAACATAATGAATCGTTATTTGGTATCACATCCAGGTACGTGTTACTTACCTGCAAGTCCAGAACGAAAATGAAATCTGAATGGTAAGATCAAAAGAAAGGAATGCATACTGAAATTTTGTTGTCCGTAAGCTTCATAATATAAAAGAAGGTACCTATTAAGAAAAGTGCAGCTATTGGAGTTGTTGTTATAGTTTATCACCGAGACGCCAGCTGGCAGCGGTACAATCTATGCTAGATATCAAGTGAGGCATTCTGAATGTGCAGTGTGATATACACATGGAAAATGAGCAGTAAAAATATAAAAGTAACGTAGATTTTCCATTCCAGCTGTCATGGGTGCACGCTAACAGTAATTATTTATCTTCGCTTACCTAGTTTTAATCAGTCCGATGGCACAGGACAAAGATCTATCCACAAACAGACAACAAAATGAACTGCATTCTACCCTTTCTGATGTTTTCTTCTTCTGATACCAATAGCACCAGCTAAGGCGATGCTAACTGTGATCCTCGATTGACATTGTTTGGTAAGTTTCCCCCCTTCACGTGTAGCTGCCGGATGTACTGCGAGTGACGTCCCCTGGCGGAGTTGTGTCTGTCCGCGAAAAATAGTCTGTTTGGATGCAACAGCTATTAGACTGCATTAAAAGAAATCTAAACCTGTGCCAGATTTCCAGATGCAGTTATTGACTCTGCAAATCACAGGATTATAGATTCTTTAACATAAAATGCCGCTTTCTGACGGTATTTGCTTACTTTTTGCTACATGTGGTTGAAGTCTGCTCTGGCCTACCCCGCTGCTTCCTTGATGATAACCAGGATTATTCGGGTGAACTTCAAAATGCACACTGAAATCGTCTAGATCAAAATCATCCTCTGAATCAGCTTCCTCCTTGAATCCTCGCTTTCGAGAGGAAGAGCTGGCGCCGATCACAGTTTCTCTCACAGACACAGGGTGCTCCAACTGAGACGGGTGTGAAAGTTGTGTAGCAGAATCGACAAATCTGGGGGGACCAGTCTCATCGTGTGTGATGACCGCTGCACTGGTTCTGCGTATCTCCTCTACCCATTCCAAAGAATCAATTGCGTTTGGGATGGGTGCGTGGGTATGTGCTTTTGTGATGTGAGCAATGTACCTCTGATCTCGACTGTTCCACTCTGTGTAAGCTCTACCTGGACAACCTCGTCGGAGAACGCACCGCCATGTTGTTTTTTGCGTTTTGTTACACTCACGATCTTTCCGGTACATGTAACCGCCGCATGACAACTTTGGCTTGCCTCTTTGGGTCTGAAGCATCTCCATGCTTTTTTCTTTCTATGTCTTACCGCATTCACATGACGGAAAACTTTGACAGGTCGATTATTTCTGTGACCTAATTTTCTGACACAACAACCCAGAGTTGTCTCCCTTAGCCGTTGGAACTCTGCGCGCTGTTCGCAGGCGCACTGCGCGCGCGGCGCTCCGTCCGTTGTTCAGTGCAGGCGCGCTGCGCGTTATTCACTTTGCGCTTTAAAAATATTCCTGACGCTAACACTTTGGGCGTGATTCTAGTATTTTTTTAATATTACCATTAAACAGTTAAAACTACAGTCTACATTATTTTGCTGATAGTCGCTGACCACACTTGCGAGTTGAAAGTAGGTTGTTTTTTAAAAAAAATACATTTCTTTACGTTAATTAAAAACAGACATTCCTTAAAGATGTAATGAGCTTTGTGCAGTCAACTCGTAGCTCGAAAACCATGGTAGCTGGGAGAGTACGAAATTCGGGACCCACCACCACGGAATGATTCTTCTTAAGTCGGAAATTTGAGCTTTTGCAAACAGTATATATTTTTTAAATGTACAGCTAGGTTTTCAACCTTTCTTTTTATGCTAAAGTTGTTCTTCTAGTCCTAAAATTGAGTTACAAGGTTTGAAGTGTAAAAATCCGATGGCACAAAGTTGATCCTGATCCTTTCTGGACCTCTACTTCGAAACTGCTATGTGAGACGACTTCAGACTCATTTAAGTGGTGGCGGGTCACATTTAATAATTAACATTTTCGCGTACATCTCGCACCTACCGCATATCAAACGTATAGAGAGTTAAATCAATTACTATACCAACGTTGGGGGGGGGGGGGTCTCTAAAAATCTTTAATATCGATCCTAACGTCTCTTACCACCACACGCGCACCTGAGTAGGAACATGCGCGCACATGTGTACTTAGAGTCGCTCATGTCCAGATTCGTTAGATTTACAGTTCGACAATCTTGATCAGCATTTGAACATTGCAGCTTTATAATAAATTACTTTTTACCGTGCCACTATCGACAGACTTTAGGCCAGGCGCAATCAATCATGGTGACAATGTCGAATGCGAAGCATATCACGTGATATAATAAAACAGTTTAACAGAGACGTCTCTGAGGTTGAGATCACCGACCTACCACGCCTGACAATGACCACGCTAGTATTATGCAACAAACACATAAATACCATCCGAAACTACGCTGTGTTTATCTGATCCACGGAATAGATTACCTTTTAAAGTAAATTCCATGAAATAAAGCGCGAATGAATGAAGTAAAGAAACGAGGAAGGAAAAAGGAATCAAAGAAAGGAGACGAAAATGTGTGTAGGTGTAGTTTCGCCTTCAGAAAGAGGAAAAAAGTTAGATTTTTTTTTTAAAACCCGAAAGAAACGAGTCATGACTAGCTTGAACCCGCTCTCGGTGTTCTGACAAGAGTAGTATCGGTGTCGCAAGAAATAAAGAAAACGGAGAACGAAGTTCCGCAACCCCACATAACCCTAGTGTAAAAAAGTGAAATCTCACCCCCAGCGACCTGAAAAGGTTAGGGAATGACCTTTATCTTTGACCAGTGTGAAAGAAACAATCACCCAAGCTATATGGGAGATTCAATATTGAAAAAAAAACACGTTAAAATTCGTGTTAAAAAACTGTTAAAACCTGTCATGCGGAACCTTTTCAAAACTTTGTTGAATTACGCATCGGGAGCACCGCCTGGGTCGATTTGGAGAAATTGCCCGTAAATCCCGCAATGCGAAAGGAAAGCGCTTGGAATGTAAGAAGAAGAAAGAAAAGTCTTACGATATTTACCTACATAAGCGCCAATCACGAGGCGTAGACCTGGTGGCTGGGAAAAATAAGGGTCGGGGGTACTGACCTCGACAAAGACGTCAACTTTACGACCAAAAAAAAAGTAGTAGCCCTTAACGATCAATGCTAAAACGAAAACTACCCGAGTGATAGTGAAGAAACAAAAACAAAATCGTCAAAGTTTACTGAGACTATACTTTCGTAAGTTCAAACCTGTTTTACAATACACATTCTAGTACTGTGGGACTTGTATGGATTGCTGGCAGATATGGAAGGGAACAGAATTCCAATGTTTTGCAGCATAGTAACTGAAAAACCAGTTACCATGTGTTGTTGTTCTGGTAACAGATAAAGAGGGTACTGTGTTCACAAGAAGAGCGGAGTTGTGGATGTGTGAAAGGTGTTTTGGGGGTTTTACAAGACATGATCAACTGTCGCAGCGGTCAATATTTTGCTTTACCTTAGGAATTTTGTTTTTTTCAGTTGGCACCACGCAATTTCAGGGGGCAATCAGCATTTACTCATTATCATTATCCTGGAATTGTAGAAATGAAGTAAAAAAAAGTAAAGCGCAAGCCAAGGTCAGGAAAGGTCCTTAGTAATCGAGCAACTACGGACGAACTTTTGACCACGTGTGGCAAAGTTTTTGATAAACGTCATGTAATATCTTTCTCAAATGTTTGTTTATGTATTTCCGATTCAAAATGGTCCTTAGAGACATTTTTATCTAACTAGGTGCACACGTGGCGTCACAATACATCATCTTATCACTTTGTATGTCTTTCATAGCACGCAAAGTTAAAATGGGAAGGGAGAGGTGACATGTGTGATGGAGGTAGGTGTAAGGGGTGGCGTGGCCTTTATGTTCTAATATATACACGAAGCAGGGGAAGAGACGTTCTATGAATGTCTACATTGGTTCCCAGAGGTAATGCGGCAAAACATGAAAGCTGTGCAGTAAAGTTAAAAATCTTTCTGAACTCCACGCTGCCGTCCCCGCGAAAGGATTTCAACAGAGTCAGTGGAAGGGAACAAGGATCTGAAAGGGTTCTTAACCCCTCTGAATAATGTACCAACGTGAAAATACCGTGTATAAAGTGCAGGCCTCATTGCATTCTGGCAAACCGCAGGGCTGAATAGGCCGAGCAATTGATGGGTTGATGGTGGGTGGGGTGAGATGGTATCGTTACATTTGAGTGCTCACTAAGACGAGAACATACCCAGGGTGAGATACGAGATATCCGTAGTTATGTTCAGCTTGTATGCAGGTGTTATGCAATTTGCGTGTTGCGATTATTTCCATCATTGTGGGGACATTCCTTGTGTGGAATCGTGCTTAGGACGATCTCTATGGGATCGTATCACACTGTGTGTGTGTTTTTTTTTAAAGAAAACTTATGTAAATTACCTAACTGCTATAGGGGAAAGGGCTAGAGAAAGAAAGAAACTGTGTGAATAGATGGACGGATGGGACAGTAAGACTGTCGCGCATGGCTGGGATGGCATGCAGATTAAATGTCATTCCTCCCCAACGACCGCGGTGAAGAAGTTCGGCGCCTCTGTAGGTTTGTGAGGGCGGAGCGTCATAAAACTTGTTTATGAAACGCTTCAGTGCTTTGTCAGTGTGCACCAAAATATTGTAGTTGGGAACATCTGGCGGGGACTGCGATATCAGTGTGTTTGTATGTGTGTATGCTTCTATGTTACCTGTCGAGAAGTAAGGAGAACGTATAACTATTTGTCATCCAGCCACGCGAACAAACATTCTTCGGGTTTTTTTTTTTATCGCTTTCTCTCGATATATATATCTGCCTATATTTATGTCGTGTCTGAACACATGCCACCGTTACAGTGACAGTGGGTCCGCGCGCCATAAGCGGTCGAGCAGAAATTGAGCCCTGTAAGCACTGCAGTTATGGGAGTGAAAAAGACATTTTGAAATGATTTATTTTCCAACAGTAATTCTTTAAATATGAACAAACGATTTTTTAAATTGAGATTGATAAAATGATTTGTCTACTAAATCGGTCTCGAAGTGCGCTGATTGTCAAACAGTCCAGGCTGAGTGCTATGTCCGTAACGCCAGCAACTGTGACCCCTTCAGCGCTAACGAAAACGACCCACTTGAGCGCTAACGACTCTCATTTGTATATTTTGTAGCAGTGGGTTAATCCTATTATCGTTTAACGACATCGTTAGTCATAAGTGACCCAGAAGTTCTTATGGCGCGTCTAAGTTCTTGCGCACGCGTGCGCGTGTGTGTTAGCATAACATCTGGAGAAAAGAAAAGACTGATGTTCAAAGCGCTGTATCGTAATCGAACTTCTTCCAAAACTTCCCATCATGTAAAATAACTATTACTCGGACTACTGTAATACATTACAATCTCTACACAAAAGCGTGTAAGATCATCCCCAGGTAGGTCTTTTTATCTGTACTGGTGTAACAGTGAGTCACGTGTGTCAGAGATAGAGTAGGTGGCGTATGTAATGATGCAGTTATGTGCAGCTTTGTCGGGACGTGTGCTGCGCTACACATAAGCTCCGATGGCCATTGCAAGTGCATGTCCACCACCAAGTCAAGGGAACTATGAACCTCGCTAATGTTCAATATGCCGTTGCTAGGAAACATGAACCTCATGATAGGCATCATAAAGTAACAGTCGATTCCGTGTCTGCGAAGATGAACCTCGTGATCGGTTACGATGAATGAGTCGGTCAAGTTGTGAAATATGAACCTTAGCGTAGTTCTAACAAGAACGGATTGGCCTAATCATGTACGTACCTTCATCGCTGGTATCATCTGTTCACTCTTTTCTATTTGCCGGCTATTAAAATTTTTGTATAGTCACTGCCGGGCATGTTTCCCATAAAACGTATGAGAAAATGATTTCTTGGAAACAATACTTAATTCTTCCTGGTTAGTTTCGTTCATTTATCTCTCTGGTCCACCAAGTTCCGTTGCATGTGGTTTTTGTATCCTATCACTTGTTTCGACATTGTCGATCTTGTGGCGCTCGCCTTCATCTTAATTCTTTAAGTTATGAGCACTCCTATGTATGGAAAGGATTACGAACTCTCGTGCAACCTGCACCTGATGTTGGACATACGTAGGCGAGTTTTGTCAACATGCAGAGTGGAAACCGCTTAATTAAACTAAACAAACAAGTTCGTCGTACTTACAAGGGACGTTGGATGAGAGCGAGCAAGAGATCAGAAGGTCACGAGCGCGAGCGGCAGCCCCTGCGGCGGTCGGTGCTGAAATGGCTGAGACTCGAAACACAAGCGTGTGCACAGACCATTCACCCAGGCCTGTGTGACAGAATCAAACTGTAATCTATTGCTAACCTGGGAATTGAGGTGAAGGTCACACTAGTTTGGGTCACACTTCAATGAGTATGTCAGGGTGGGAGTGGGAGGGGCACACCACAGAACACTGTCCCGCTGTTGTCAGGAGACGGCTTTAGTCTTTTATGTTGGTCTGCGGGTAGTGGAATATTGTTAAGAGCAGAAACTCGGGTACTGTCAGTCGGCGCATGCGCAGGTGCAGATAACTAGGTAACGAAGATTCACACCCACCCACCCAGCTTTTTTTTTTTTCCGAGTCCTTTCAAATGATGATCAACGATTCCGTACTGTTCAGTGCTCTGTGTTCCACCACGAAAAGGTTGCACGAGTACATTAAAAGATCAAAATAAAAGTCGTAGCCTTTGGGCTTGTAATTAAGAAGGATGACAGTCTGTTTATTGACGTTTTATTTGTACCGATTGTGGGTTGTAGGCACAAACAGGAGGAATGACCAGAGAGAGAAAGTAGTTATAATCTGAATGGTGGTGAAGGAATTGGTAAGACGCATTAGACGTCTTCTGATGTGTGTGTTTATCCAACTTTGCGTGTGTTAATGCCTTGAGTCCGTCTTTCTTGGTTGGATAAGGCGTTCTATTATTACTACTACTTAAAGATTTTCATTATATTTCGTCATTGTTATCGCTCCTCCCTTCATGACAGTCTCCCCTTCTGGTGCCTGACGTCAACTATCTACACATATACCTTGTCTACAGCAATGTTAAACCAGACACTACGACTCATTCATGCTACTCCTTCCCTCCTTCCTTGTAGATGTCGTTAGGAGGTCAGATGACGAATTGTATAAGAGGTCAACTCTGAAAGTGCACCGCCAGAGCAACAACAATTTGTCCTCCATCAGCCTCAGCGCAACTTCCGGAAGTACTTGCATGGAGTGAGCACATCCAGCCGTCAAACAACATCGGCGGCAACACGAACCTCGTTGTCGGGAGGATGGGAGGCAGAAGTTGGAGAAGGAGTGGGCATCGGTGCACATCACAGAGACTAAGATTAACGAACCACGTTGCATTTGTCTTTCTGCCTCATTTTAACAGACATTGTCTTGTTTGTGTCTATCTACCCCTCCCTCCCTTCCTCCCCTCTAGCCCATAAAAGCGATAACTCATTTACACCGTGTACTTACTACCTCTATGTAGGGCTTTCTGTGTTGCATTTCCCTATAACAGTGGACCTATGTTCGTAGCGGAGGAGGTTCGGTGCATGAGACTTCTTTTCAGTTCGCAAACGTGTAGATAGGTTTTGTAAAGCGTTGTGAGCCCGACTTTGGTTGGGGAACAGCGTATTATTATTTGAGACGAAAGTAATAAATGTACAACAAAGAGACAATAAACAAAACCACAGAGGAATGGGAACTGCAAGTCTTGACGGAAAATTACCCCCCAAGTCCAACCATGTAATTTAAATCACGATGCCTTGATTACTAAGCTTACAACCCAACCACGCCCACGTAAGCCCTGTGAACTATTTGAACCTGGCGTGAGGACTGACTTGCACAGGGTGTAGGAGTGCACTTTGTCTCGCCCACAGACTTAATAGAAGTCTGAGGTCTCGCCAGCTTGTTTTTCAGAAAAGTCGCTGTCTGAACCAGGAAACAAAATGCTTTTGGCAGACAGTCAAGTGGAACAACCGCTGAAGTTTTATGCGATACAGAACTCACAGAAACAAAGGAGTGCCCCAAGCACATGGTTTGAAACTAATCGTATTAGCCTGCTACACAAATTTAACTCGATATCCATTGAAACCAGATGATATTCTCGTGGAGAATTATCCACCCTCAACTTACCCCACAATCTTAGAAAGTACTAATGAACTCGTTTTACTTCACTGCAGCGCTCGAGCCATGGCTGTTAATCATTGTTTTGTCTTTTTCGTTTGATGTTGACGATTTTGAATGTGGATTAGGTCCTGGGCTTGTCAGTATTTTTGACCTGTAGCTATAAAGCAGTGGCAAAGATGATGGTGGTGAAACGAAATAAGAGAATATTTGCGGGGTCACGATATTGTGACCTTGGGTATTTTCCCCTGCATCAACAAATTACATTCGTTCCATAACAGCAATGGGGGCGGAAAGCTCCAAAGGTGGCAGATTGCCCCACCTTGTTTGTGCAGTCTTATCTACACAGGGAACAACATGCAGTCATCGTAACATCCACACCTGATGAAGTGAAGCATAAACACACAACAGCTCGTTCATTCCCCACACCTGCTGCATTCCCTCCCCAACTGACTCACGATGACTATACTGCTCAAAATCATTATTTTCGCCCGTGTCTTCAAGGCTTTTCACTTGTACAAATGCTCACGCTGAACTGTATATCATTGCCTTCTTTATATCTGTTACTGCTTATTTCTAGAAAGCTGTTATTTTCTTGCTGAAACATCACATTTGGATCTGTTCTTGCTTACGATAGACTACTCAATCCTGATGAAATGCAGCACACGACAAATACGTAGCTGCTTCCTGAGAGTGCATAACAGACCCTCCACCTCTTCACGAGAGTGGCCAACAAATTCTCTCTTCACTCTCACCAGAAAAGATTGGCCATAGCCTGCTTAAAGTTACTATCGACTGTCCACAGACAATCCAGATAACTTTAATTAAATATGTCTCACCACTACTTTAGAAAAAAAATGTAGATAATGTGAGCTTCGTTGTGAAAAACATGCAAGCTTACAAACATACAGTCTGTGGATGTCCATTTATTAACCTCATTTTGTATCGCCATTTTCACAGGCTGCTTCACGATTTTGTGGCCATACACACTCCCTGCCATCACCTGCACATAATTGACGATTAGAGAACGCAATACCAAATGTTTATTTATCAAACGATCTGTTCACAACAATCCTGCAGTTACTCAGTAAGCGCCATTTCACATGCCTTGAAAATAAACTAATGAAACCTACGACCACTTGAGTATGATGGTGGAAGTTTGGTGTTATGATTGGCATGGTAGATCTGTGGTTAGATGGACGGTTGGGTGTTTTAAATGTTGAATAACTGATAAGTATACGGAGGGGCATCAATAAAAAAAAGCAGCATTTTCTTATTTTAATAATCATTTGCAAACAGCATCAGATGCATTGACGATGTTATGCATTTTACAGTGATCACCCAAAGTATATTCACACAGAATACAGATGACTTGTGACATAAAAGTATAAATGAAGCTGTCATGCTGCCCAGTGTAAAATCGTTACTATACACGCGAAGATAATATTTTTTTATAAACCATATGGAGTCAACTAAAACAGTTTTTTTCATTAAAATGTTTGCCTTTCGCTGAATATCATGAAAACCAGTGCTTCATTCTGTAATTTACTAATTTTAAAAAAAGTATTTAAACATATTTGCCACCAATTTTGGTGATCACTTACACTATGTTAGGGTGTGGAAGTCCGTGGGAGGAAAGAGTACCCCCCACAAAAAAATTCCCTCCAGGATTCGTGATTAATGATGCTCTCCACTTATAATTGAAACAAATTTTTGCACTATCAACTATCAGAAACCAGAAAAAGGACAGGCTATCATTACTTTTGCACTTTAGAAAGTTATGCAATTTTCAATTTGAAGTGCTCATTCAAACGGTTAATTAACGGAAATTTTGGTACGTGTTCATTTTTTTTTCATTCAGATAAAGAAATGTGGAGAAACTTCTACTGACACTCTTCTATTCCCCCACAAATGAATCTTCCATGCCAGCACCAGAAAGGGCTGGGCACACTTAACGGAGAAACATGACAGCAAGACTGAAGCATTGTGAATGGCTCTTCTCCGCAGTCTGATGAATGTAATAACGATCATTTTATAAACTATACAGTCTCACTGACAAACAGGTATGGGAAAATGCAAAAGATTACAACATCCCTGCACCAAAAGGCCCAAGAGGAGAGGTTGGAAAGTTTCCTGATTTTTAATTTCCTTTTTATTTATGGAAGCCCGATTGTGCCTTGTTAGTCTTACGTGTGGGAAAATTAAATGTATAAATAAAATAATGTTTGCACCTATGCAGGAAAAATGAAATTTTCCTGGATACTTGCCAGCCGACCGACATTACGGAGTTTAGGGTAAACAGCTGTTTTCGAATTACTGCCCCTGGATGTGAAGTTAGCGGTCCCCTAGTGGTTCATCCGGTGCACCCACCCTCGACCGCTATGTTAACAGAGAACAGCAGTGTTTTCGTCGGTTTCATCAAGCAGACGCGGAATAGGCTGGGAAGCATTCGCTTTGGGTCGTCGAAAAAAGATAATTTACAAGTAAAATGTAATTCATTTATCAGACGATGAATAAGCGAAAAAGTCTCTTTTCCTTTGGAGCAGAATAGAAACGTTATGTTTTACTACTTCCGTTGTAGTTGGCAACCACAGCAGTTGCCGAATGAGACGGTGTTTGATGTTTCCTAGAGGTCACGTTAGTAATGAATGTTGAGCTGGAAAAGCTGGAGAAGACTCGTTTAAGCAAATAATGCAGATTTATTACAAGAAGAAATGCATCAAAACTGGCATTAAAACTGGCATCAAAAGATGCTGACAATACTTTAAAAATATAATTACAGCGCTAAGAAACTTTGGTGTTTATAAATTCTTCCCTCATAGATTACCTGGGTGCATAGGGGAAAAGAGATGTGTAATTCAAAGAGTAGCCTTAATACATGGTTACAATCTTAATACATGGTTACAATCTTACAATCTTAATTTCATACCAGTAACATAAGGCAACTGCAGTTCACAATTTTGCGTTGAAACCTTGTTGACAAATGTTTGATTTTAGCTAAGGTAGTGAGGAAGAGGCGGGGGGAGGGTGCGAAAGAAAATTATGCTGCCCTATCCACAAACAATATGTATAGGAATTGCAAGAGATAACTTTTCCCCTTCACATCATCATTTTGTAGATGTACCAATTATTCTTATACATGCAATCACAAAGGCTACAAAACTGCCTCTCCAGTATAGTTAAAACCATAATTCTTCTCTCCTTCCCTTAACTGCGACTGGCTGGACCTAGAGCAAGCCCACCCACCTGTCGAGCAAACCTGCCAGCACCACTCGAGGGTTGCATTGGAAGGGGGGAGGAGCCAGAAGTGGGAAACGCCTAGTCCGGTCTTGTACCACCCTGAGAAGATTTCCTAGTAGATAGCCGGTACACTCCTTCAAATTTTCTTTTGCTTGCCCTGGCGGCAACCATCTCACACTGGCAGATCTGGTGGTGTTCACAGTGACTTTGCTCTTTTCTGTGCTGATTTCAACACTGCAAGGCAGTGAGCTCATCCAACAATTTTTGTAACTCGCTGACATGGAGGTATGATGGCCCTGGAGTGAATCCTGCATGATGCACTCCAAGTAGATGTTAAACAACACAATACTGATCAACTTTTTCATGGGGCTTGGTGAGACCTACTCCTTTTTTTTTCTATAGCCCTTACCCCAGAAAAGCATCACAATAGTTGTGCGCGGCACATGAACATCTATAATAACCTCGCTGCAGCTACATCTATAATTTACCTGCAGCTTGAATTACAGATGTGACTGCAGTTGAAGAAACAGAAAACTTGTAAACATTTGCAGAAATGCCTATAGTAGCTGCATATGCATAAACTGCTTATTAACCAGAGCTGACCCATTAACCCCACCTCTTTCCCCCATTGAAGCCACAGGCCTCAAAAACTGGTCAGCTGTATTTTTCCAGCTATCTATAGAGTAAGACATTTCACAAAAATTATGGATGCTGTACTCTTTTATTTAATGTTTTTTGTACAAGTTCATGAACATTTAAAATAATTTGTTTCATTCAAGCACCAAACCACAAACACAGATATGCTCACACTTCACTTTAGTGCAACTATTTTATCCAGGTCGGGAACAAGAAGAACCAATGAAAATTATTTTTTCAAAATGCTTTCACACATTTCCCCACTGCCATACAAACCCAGAAGCAACAGCAACCAATTTGGCCTGATTTCAGTATCTTCAGGAAAAAACAAAAAAAAAAGGACAAAACCAAACTCTGCTTTTCCTCCCTACCTCAATGATCACCCCAGGTGTCCTTTTTTTAGTCCATTTATATTCATAATGCTATACAGTAAACAGTCTCTCAGCACCTCTGTGAAGATACTAGAACAGCTGCATTTCAATCCAAGTGGGGCAATATCAGGGAAGATGAATCCAAAACTTCACTCTAGCTGCATGTCGATCTATCAGCTGGCTAAGCTGCTCTGTACATGGATCTATGTCTGCCTCTGGTGGCAATTTGACTAAAACCGCAGGTGAGGCTTGCACTTTGCCATATACCTAAACATAAAAAAGAAACAACACACACAGTGTAAGTGTTGAAACAATGTGAGAAGCTTTGTAAGAATGTCCAGAATAAAAGGTACATTAACATGGGGTCAAACACTGTGAAAAAAGTCATCAGATAAAGATGAATAGCCATGCATGCATAACTAGCAAACATGCATCTTATGCATAGTAAAGTGGTGATATACCAAGAAATCACCCCCAAAACATAGTAAATTAAGCCAACATACTTATCCAAACTCTCCCAAAACTCCTGCAGGGTGGCACGATCCAAGTGACGACGGTTGCGATCCAGATTAAGAATATGGACGGACCATTTTTTCACATTTGCATCCAGGGGCAACTCCTTCCACTTCAGGTGAAAACCACGGACTGCATTAACAAACTGCTGGTTGTACAATTTATGTGACAGCTTTGCATATGACAATAGTTTTTTTTATTTGAAGTTATTAATACATGGCATCACAATGTGATATATACAGTTCTAGAAAAAGATGTACTTTGACACAATTAACTGCTTAAAATAAAAAATTTCATGTTGAAAAATTATTTTAAAATAAAATAGCATACTCAATAAAAATTTTGCTGTGGTACCATTTTTTTTCTATCTCAAAAGAAGCTAAGATCTTCTGACCAAAAACATTTCACTTGCCAAGGAGGCCAGGATTCATAACTCACTTCGTGAAAAGATTTCAGTCGGGTTTCCATCCCACGGCCATCCTTTAAATTGCCAGGCAGGCCCTTGGACAAACACAGCCACCACACGATCCCTGCGAAATATTTAAAAATATTGGATCCAAGCATTTCAAAACAAATATCAAGAAATCAGTATGCAATAGTTGCATAGAAAAACTCAAACTTTTCAAATGGTTGACAAGACATACCAGTCATCAGGTGTCAACTTAGTGGGGTTGTCAATGATTCTGTAGGGCACAGTCAAGCCACCATCTTTGCGTCGATGAATCAACACCTCACTGTCACGTTTGCTGCCTTGGGCTTTTTTATCCTCAGTACTGATAAATCTGTCAAAACCAATTAAAAAGGTGATAATGTTTAATTTTAATCTGATAATAATCTGAAGGAATAAGCCACATAAACTATTTGGGGAGATTTGTAAAGTTACTCTCTGCACTTGATAATGGCTAGAAATCTAATATTTTGCCTCTTAAATTTTAGTAAATGCATCTCCATTAATAACAAGCTTCTTCTGATTGAATAGTTTTTATGCATGAGATCCATCATAAGGATTTATATCTTGCACTAGTGTCATCCTCTGACGTGTAGAAATAGTTCAATCTGCAAACAGACAAAAAAGAAGAGAATAAAGCTTACTTTAGATCTTGCAAAACATCCTTGCAGTTTAACATGGTGATAAGTGAGGTGTTGGCAGCAGGGATAATAATGATGGGTGTACGTGATCCTGGAAAATTAAACGAAAAATTCATTTCTGCCTACAGTCTGAAACTTTTATTATAGGCACAAGGATAAGCAAATACAGAAAAGATGAACGATGACAATGGTCAGCTTATGTGCCATATACATGTAAGAGAAATGAAAGAAATGTGTGAAAGAGAAAGGTAAGAATTCAGACATGATGGAAAAGACAGACACAAGATAAATGAAAGCTCTTAATTTTTTTAAATGACTAGCCAGTTCAGTAAATAATTCATCTTCACAAAAAAGAAACTATGAAAGTAGTAATACAGTATAGCAAACTGTAGATAACAAAACAATTGACATGACTGTGATACATAAAATAATGCTAAAGTAACAATCATTTCAGAGTGAGAACACTTTAGATGTAACTGAAATGAAAGACTGACCTTTCTTCTGATTTGGGGGAGGCCGGGCTTGTGAGATAGGCCTTGGCTGAGGCTGAGGATTCTGTGAGAAATTATGTGAGGATGGCTGTGGGGCTTCTTTCTTTCGTGTCTGAGCACCTTCTGTCACTGACTTGAGCGTCATACCGTGGAAAGTTCCCATTGTGTCGATCTTGAGTCCAGCCGTTTCTGAGACACACACAAAAAAAAACATTTATCACTAATCAAACATTTGTGGAAAGCAGTAAAAGCACAGCACAGCAATTGGCAGAAATTAGCCTACTGTCCATGACATACTTGTGGACTACATTTGGTTGGCATTTGTTCGGGATCAATTGGTCAAAAGCATGTTTATACTGTTCATCCCTTTCTCTATTCTGTTACTAGTAGCTCCAAACTAAAGAGGGAAAAAAGACTATTATCTCAAAGAAATTGCAACATACATTTGCAAGAAATCAAACTCTGAGGCAGTAGCATTGAGAGAAAAAGGAGGCACTGGTGTTTTTACAATGAGCCAGCAACTAAGCTATATTTTAACAAAGCAGCCAGCCCTGTAAAAAGTGTCGCACGCAAGAAAAGAACAGGATACCCAGGAAGCCTGATCCTTACTGTATTGGTGACAAATGCTTCACTCATCTGTCACCGGCCTGCTCAAGAGGGGGAGAGAAAGAGAGCCATCACACCATGACTGTGTGGTGGCAACTTTCATTCCCACCTTTATGAGGTGGGCAGTCAAATCTACTGCTTGTAAATACCCTTGCTTCTAAAATCTATAAATAAATGATTTTTGAAAAATTTAAAAACCTTGATATTTTGAAAACATTTTTTCAAGAGACAAAAGAAAAAGATGTAAGTGGAAAACTGAAAATATGATGTGATTAGCATACCTTCTTTGCCTCGGAATCGTTCTTGATCGTATCTGTTGTAGCCGGCAACTGGTTGAGGGCGTGGTGCTGCCACCTACAGAAAGACAACTCCTTCACATCACTTCAGTCACCAAAGGATCTTAATGACCTACCAACAGCAAAACTGATTTTCTTTTCTTAAAATGAATGGGTTTAGATCACGATAGCTAATAAATGTAAGCTAATACTTCTTTAGGCAAGATAAAGGCCTTCAAACAGTAACATGTAAAGGAGGTTAATTCTAAGATGTCATGTAAGAATGTGGACACCCTTATCTTGTTTAGTCTACAGCCGATGGCAGGAATATCTACATATCTGCTTTCCAACACAATGCCATGTATCTGAGCTCATTCTGTGTGCAGACGAGAATGTCACTTTCAAAAGGGTGACATATCTTTGGGTTTGTTCTGCAGATGCACAGTTTTATACTTTTCGCATCGAGGTGTGAAGTAGGCTTTTACATGCTATAAAAGAAGTGAAAGCATCACAAGCATGTCTGGGACCTTACCACAGGAGTTGTTGGTACAGGATTTGGGTGGTGATGGTGAGGACGCTGAACTCCTTCCTCTCTTGCTTTAATAGACTGGAGGATGCTGAAGATATTCTTGGCAAAATCCTGCAGCATATCAGATAAAAACTATGGATATTCTTTTATACTTGTTGCATATGTGTGTTTGTGTATGTGAGAGAGCCGAGGTGTCATTAGTGAAGCTTTTTATGCATCTGGTTATAGGGGTTTTGGAAGATTTATCACTAACACAATATAAAATATGATCTTCACCTTGCCCATACTTTGCAGGATGGTTGTGCGAGTGCGCCAGTGACGCTCACGGCTGACAATGTCACGGGTAACATCAACCTCGGCATCCACAAAACTGCGCTGCTCCAAAGCTCCTGCTTGAATGTCATCATCTCCTTTGATTTTTGTTCTTTTGATGGCTAATCGCTTTGCCTTGATAGCTGCAATCTTTTCCAAGGGCATAGCTTCTAACATAGATGAAGTCCTGCAGATATAAGCTTGAATTATTAAGAATTCCATGACAAAAGCATTAAAGAAATTAATTACACTTTTACAATTTAAAGACATATCTATAAACAGATTACATTTAGTTGTAATGGAATTCAAGTGATTATGCACTATTCCGGCTATGGCATCAGCCTCTGATTATCACATATTATACACATTCTGTCACCTGAAGAAATAAAATGTATGCAACAGTTTATTCACCCTAGCTGTGTTGGAAGCACAGAGGTCTCACGTCCACCATCAATCTTATTGATCCAATTTTCCCTGGCTTTCTGTACTTGGGCTTCCTAAACACAAAACAATAAAAAATTCAAGCTGCATCAGAACTGAGAGGTTTATAAGCTGTCATCTGGGAAGCTTTTTGTGTTGTAGTTAAAATGAAAAGGCTGGGTACCTAAATATGTACAACACTTTTTTACTAAAAGTTCTCCATGAAACCTTTTTATTGATTCCATGAGTGTATTGTGCAATCGCACACCTGGATATAGATAGCGAAAAAGCAGATCAATTTCAAATCACAACAAATTGCTTTAATAATATTGTTTGTTGCTAAAAATTGGGAAATAATGCAACCCTTATAAGGACGCAGCATTCACAAATGCACTACACATATTAATAATCAGCTATCAAATGTCATGTAAAGCAATGGTTCCACTTTACTAAAGTAGAAAAAATATGGTGGACCACCAAGGCCTAAAATGACTCTGTTCTTCATTAATTAAAATGTTAATACAATCAATGTAGTTATTTTTTATGAGATATTAAGGTGATAATATCTGGATCAATGTTGGAGAGTTTCAATCTCATGTCAGATTGGGTGCGTGTCACACCACAGCCCCAATTTTATACCCATAGCCTTTACTTAATCTTGAATGTTCAAGATTAAAACATCTTTGCCCTGCAAGGGCTATGTTAAGCGCATTCAGACCGCTAAAAGTGACAGCAAGGTACAGCCATGAGAAAGCCTTGAAAAGTCACGTATGCAATTTGACAAGTGGAAAGCTTGATGGTCACAGTTGCGCAAACAAATTTTAACCTCCTTATCCAATTCAAACAGACAAGTGAGCACTTTTCTATGCGACAACCAATGAACTTCGATATGGAAAATAAATTTGGTGTTCAACACAGTTTCCATCAGATTAAATCTAACTTGTGGCAGCGTAAGCATAACAAGTGACACAAAAATTAAAAGTAAGGATGTGCACTGCATTACTAAAAGTAGCGGATGACACGAACATATGACGCAATGCTCGCACTGTGACATAAAGACTTAGTTGGTAAGCAAGCATTTTATGCAAACGAGCAGTTGGACATTGATAAAATTAAAAATTGCGTGAAATCAATACTGGACTAATCTGGCGATTTAAACATCACTTTCCTGACATATGACGACTGTCACCCTTGGACCACCTGACATGCATGCAGCCTACAAGTGGTCAGAGGACCACACTTTAAGTACCACTGATTTAAAGTCTCACCTCCAGCCGAAGCCTTTTCTGTGCTCCTTCTGGAGCTGTGTCCTCTGCTGTACGCTTAACTGAATAATGAAAATCAAAAAAGTGACCATAAAATACCAATATCATATATGTGAGTGGTGTATAATACATATATCCATCCAACTTACAACCCCCTTCCTCACACTTGAGATGATTCACCGAAACCAGAAAGCCATCAGTCATAGCCACAAAGAAGAGAGGTGAACAAAATTACCTTGAGTGGGTCTTTGTGAAATCTCCAAAGGAGCACTTTTATCGATGCTTGCTGAGGTGTTAGTTTCCCCATTAAGAAATGCCAGGAGGTCCTTTCTGTCAGGTCGACGGACGACATTGATGTTGACAGCCTATGATTAAAGTGGAAGTGAACAAATAAATGAATCGATAAAGAACATATAAACATATCCTTGCCTTACCTCAAAAAAGAAAAAGATTGATACAGCAGTTTGTTTTTAAGACTACAAATATGCTTAATAACAACACTGGTTGTATATAAAATTTATATAAAAGCTAATATTGCAAACTGACACATAAACACAAAATCTGTTTACATATACATGGGCTCTGAACCAAAATAGCAAATTTCAAAGGAAAATAACTCACCACTGCCTCTCGCACATACATAGGATGCTGAAGATGGACATGTTTTAGCAGGAATAAAATAGAGTCCAAGGTGTAATACTCTTTGGGTATGTCATCTTTTCCTGTCCTGTAATAATAATAATTACTGTTGTTGAAGAATTTACTAATAGCAATCAAAAATAAAATCTGTCACTTTGATTGGTAAATCTTCTTCAAGTACATTCTTTACACATTTTATGTTCAAGTAACATGGTAACATTTTAAAATGCTTCATAAGCTTAAGGCCTGTGTTTCCTTATCTTATAAACAGCCTCAAAATCGAGCGTGCGTAGAAAAGGAGGGATGCGTGTCCAAGTGGGGTAGGACGATGCTCAGCTTTGTGGGGCTTGGGGTGAGGAAACTACATGCTAACAGTAAACAACGTTTACATTCTTGCCTCCTCGGTATCTTTTTAGAGAGGGCGTCTGTCCTCCTTGTTCACCTGGTTCCGACGCCGCTGTGTCGGCCTTAACCTTGCGTTACCAAGGTCCCACATTCAGTCACTACTATTATTGGAATTACTTTCACATCTATGCTTTGCGTTACTAAAGTTCCACATTCAGTCTCTAATATTATTGGAATTAGTTTAACATCTGTCCAATAATTTTCAGTTTCCTGCTCTATAACAGTTCTGAAATAACAAACTGCCGAAGGCTGAAAAGAAAGGCTGCAAAACTGAAGTAAGAAGTAAACGCAAACATTATAATAACAATATTTATGATCCGATCCAAAATCCTTCTGACAGCAAGTAGTACGTTTGATACCCGAAGACATATTTGGAACGAAAACAAATCCATACTGAACTTACCCCCAAATAACATAGTTTGTCTTTGCATTCTTCGGCCACGCAAACTCGCCAAAGATAATCTGGTCATCCTTCTCCACAATCTCCTTCTTGTTTATGTTGTACTGTCTCAGAATGCTAAGAACATCCGCCATGGCTGGTTGTAGCCTCGCGATCACTTGTGATGACCAGTCTCGCGAGAAATGTTTTGGGACGAGACCTCGCGAGCTTGTCTATGTAAACATTTGGTGTGGAGAGTACAAACATGGCGACGCCGGTTGTACATGTGAAAGAATCAGAGGATGATGTCTCCAATAGCCTTTGTGAACTTGTGATCAGCAGAGCTTCAGCAGCAATCAAAACTAAGGGTTTATTTGTTATTGGGGTATCTGGTACAGAAAGTTTTGCTTTTAACTTGTGCTGATCGATTTTTTCCCCTGGGTTTGAGTTAGCAGACGTCTCATTGTTATTATTATTAAAGAACACTACTTCCTCACTTCGCAGCGAGCTCAGTGCGCTTTATAAAACGAGTACAACATAAAGATATAAAATGGGAGAATGAGGATATGGTCGTCTTGGGAGTGAAATAGCAACTTATGCTTTGTCCATTCAGCTTTGTGTTGCTTTTTCACAATACAAGATAGTACGTAGAATCGTAGATCAACACTCCATAAAAAAATGTAGTGGCATTGGGTGACAACATTACAAATTTACGTGTGCATTTGGCTGTTCTCAAAGCCGAAGAAGGATAGCTTTAACTTATAAACAACAGTTTACAGTCCATATAAAACGAAGAAGCAACAATCGCCAAACAGTACATCCCACAAACAGCATAATTTGCATCGCATAGCAAGTGAGCCTCCTCCTCCCCTTTGCACTCATCTACAGACAATCAAAGGTCAAAAGAAACTGAAGCCCATTGCACATGTGAGGTTTTCCTTAAGGGAACCAAATTAGTGCTTGTGCACTAAATGAGCTGGGCCTTGTTTTTTTGTCTTATAAAACCAGGGAAAAGTACATGCATTTATGATGCTTTACAGAATATTGATGATTTCATAGAAATAACTTAATTTACAGTTTATTGTAATATACATCAGTACCATTTTTCCTGTTATGGTTGTCAATGCAATGCAAAGCCCAAATACCAAGTTTATAGTTGCTCATCTCTTAATTATTCTTAACTCTTTTTTTCAAGTTTCAGAGTGGTAATCCTATCTGAAGTTATGCTTCACATTTCTTCAATGCAGGTGGAAGTGCTGCAAAATTTCTTTGCAATGGTTTGCCCTCTGCTGTTACTGAATGGGATAAATGGCGTGTATTTTTCTGTGATGAGCGCTATGTGCCTTTTGATGATCCAGAGTGCACCTACACAGTCTACAAAAATGGACTGCTGTCAAAAGTGCCTGCTCTTGCTGACTATGTGTACCCCATCAACCCAGCTATCCCTTGTGAGTGTACTGTTTTGAAGGAACCACCCTTGTCTCATTAGTCATCTTTTATTTAATACATTTTTTGCTTGAATATTTCATGCTTTTTATTTAGCTGTATGTTCACTACCAGAGAATTCTAGCCTGGAGCATATTTTAAGGTAAATTACTATCGTATTAAAACTTGCAGAAACGCCTGTAGCAGAAATGGCTTTTGGGATGTTTATGCATCATAAGCTTACACTTTTATTGGCATCACCTCTGCCTTCATCAAATAAAGTTTTGATTATGAAAAATAATTTTGAACAATGCATAGGACTGGAAGATCTCTTGTTTTGAGAGGAGAGGGGAAAAAAACCTTTCTTGTATCTCCTGATTGACAGATACTAATGATCACCACTTATCTCTAAATATCAGTCATAACTATTGCATGCAGAAACTTAAAAAAAAAATCCAAGTTAGCTAATGTTGTGGCACAATCCACAATCTTCGTCATAATCATCATTAGCATTATTATCAACTGTTTGACTTTTAAGTACTTTTTAAAGGTGGCAATGGATAGAGTTAGCTTCAGCTTGATGGGCCCTAGAAATTGAAAGTTAAGGACATGTGAGTCTCCAAGTCTGTAACAAGCGAGTAGGGGAAACAATTGTAAACTTGATGTAATTTGCTATTTGCAGTTGTCTTCCTTAGATATATTACCTTTTTACATCCTCAGAAATGTAGATTTCTGTATAATTTAAAAGAGAGAATGTGAGTGTGAGAGAGAAAGAGAGATTGAATTTGTCCCAGTTTTTATAGTACCTGAACATATAACATCCTCAACTAGTATTGTGAACTTAATTACTAAGATAATAATTTTACTATGTATGCTGAACATACAGATGCAGTACATTTTTTTTTTAAAGCAAGAACTGTGATTTCATGTGTCTTTGTATCCTGTTGGTGCTGTACTATTTTTGGATTTGCTTTATTTTCAGTAGAGGAAGCTGCAGATGAATACCTGGGGAAAATAAGAACTGTTTTTCCAGGAGATGGCATTCCCCGTTTCGATGTCCTAGTGTTAGGCATGGGTCCAGATGGTCATACCTGCTCACTGTTTCCTGACCATCCATTACTAAAGGTGCACAACAGTGTCATTTGTGTTATATAGCTTGATGTGGTTTCTTTAATGAATGAAAAATATTTATTAGCGTGGACACTAGTTTACTATTTGTTTGAGTCATCATAACAAGGAAAAAGACTCCATTTATGCTGGAATAAATTGGTTAGAAATGCCCTAAATGTGTTGTATAAAATTTCAGTACTTGTCAATATTATATAATACAGTAGGAGGAGTAACTTGCAAGAAAGAATTTGATTCTATTTAGCTGAATATCAAAGCACTAAAAAAAAAGTTATATGCACCTGAAGCTTTATATTCAGGATTATTGTAATAGTGTGATAATGAATAATACATAATGATGGGATCCTTAAAAGTTGTAGTTTATGAAAAAAGCAAGTTATTGGAAATAGAAGCCAAACCTTGTGTTTAAAGTTGGGGAAACCAGTTATCAAGAAGGTAGGCCTCTCAGATATGCGAAACTATTCCCAGCAATGTTTTCCCCATCGTTGTCATCAGCATCACGATCAACACCGGTACTCTCCAGCTATTTTATAAATGCACAACATGGAAGACAGAAGTTATATGTTGAGCCTCGCTCAGTTCAGTGGCTGATCTTTGAGGCAGTGGAAAGTAAGGGCTGAACCTTGAATTCCACAAATTTACATGATGAACCACTTACACTGTCCCTGTGGTCATTTGGCCTTGAAACCTTTACCTTTGAATTGTCATCTTCATAATCGTTGTTTCAGGAAGATGAACAGCTGGTGGCACCAATAGCAGATTCCCCCAAACCTCCACCAGGCCGCATTACTTTGACATTTCCTGTCATCAATAATGCATCGTGTGCAGTGTTTGCATCTTGCGGTGCTGGTAAAGCAGACATTGTTCAGGTATTATAAACTAAAAAAAAAGTCATGATTACTACCACTATGGAAGATAGTATTCAAGTACTGAATTTATGATTACTATTACTTCTAGCAGATAGTATGTTCCAGTACCTAAACAAATATCGAAACAAGTACTGAAGTAGTTACCAGAAAAACACCAAGTTGTGAACCACATATACCTCTCTTACAACTAATGCTAAAAACTTGTGAGATGCATATATAAGATGATTTGTAGTTATGAGACTTGTAAGAATTAGCGGGTTAGTGCATATTGAATTTGGGATCCTTTGACCTCTGATGCCTAAATTGCACAAAAGTGTGACATCATTATGCAGAAATAGTTCTTTATATGCTTGCAATTACACATGCTCTTTAGCTCAAGTTTAACAATTTTAACAAATATCGTAGATGTAGACATGTTAACCATAGGTAAAGTAGATATGGCTGTGTAAAAGTAATTCAGTCTGTAATTTGTTTTATTTAAGTATTCCATACAGAATTTCAGATGAAATTGATAGAAGCACAAACAGATATATGTATTGATGCATCCATGTGTATATGTATTTATTCAGAAAGTTCTTGAAGGCAGTGGAGACAACCCATTGCCAGCGGCCATGGTGCGTCCAACTCAGGGTGAAGTTGTTTGGTTTCTGGATGTTGCTGCAGCTTCCAAATTGAAGTCTCAACATAAACTGTAACTAGGTAATCAAGATTTTAGCAAAATATAGTGTTGGAAAAGGTAAAAGGTCTGGATTCTGGTGATACAGAGTAAAACAAACAAAATTGTCCTCAATCCTGGTTGACAGAATTGTGGAGTAACTTGTTGAACGTGAACAAAGTATGTCTAAACTGAATCAGGAATCAGGATTGTTGATACATATTTGCATTTTCAAATCTGCAGCTTTTGCAGGGTCATGCTAATGGATAGTCAATTACTCATTGTAATTAAAAATAAACCCATCTGATTCAAAATCCCATTGGATTATTGTTCAGTTTGATTCAAGGATCATTTAATATGCATGAATGAAAGAGCAATGGTTGGTATTGATGTGCTTATTTTTGATAACTCTAATGCAACGGATGTCCAATAGAACTGTATATTGTGCTGCTGGGAGTCCGGTTTTTTTCTTTTTTTTTGCTGTAGCTTTTTATTTCTGTATGGCATTGACCTTAAATGACAAATTTTGTTTATTGATGATACTTCGGATGGATCTGTCACTTGTTCCTGATGTGATTGAGGAACAAAATTGCTGCGCAGTTTCAAATATCATGTGAAAAGTAAGGATTTTTTTTGTGGAGGACTGTATAATACAATTCAGATTCGAGCCATGTCAGGGATGTTTATCTTTCTACATTTCATTCTTTGCCACAGGAAGTAAGCCATTATATCTAACTCCTTTTCTGTTAAATTCAAAAGCTGAATTCAACCTAAACAGTACAGTTCACCTCACATGACTTCTATGCGTTCATGCGATGTTTCATCAAGTAATGTATATTCCCTTTGACTGCATATATCCGTAATCAGCTTGAAAGCTCAGCGTATAAAGTATCGTCTTTCAGAGCAAAAAGCAAAAATGTCTCCTTGGTACGGCCTCATTTAGGGCCACAGACAAACTACTGACATCCAAGCATTTGCAGAGCACTAGTTTGTCACCTATGTAATCCAACAGCTCATTAAAAAGGGGTCATTATTGACAACCATTTTTGTTTTGCTTTGACTTTTCTCTAAAGTGCTTGACGGCCACTAATTTATTGTGGGATTATACAGTTTATATGCGTGGTTACTTTCTGCTGATTGCTTTGCTCGTAGTAAGCAGACCTGCTGTTTGATAGGAGATTGTCACCTACACTGATTGTAATATGTGCGATGTACAGAGACTGCACAGTCTACTTGTGTAGTAAGATACTTTAAATTGCACAAACTTTTAATGTACCAATGACAATATCAAAGAAAGCCTCAAAATTATTATGAAAATTCAAACGTTTATAGGCCCAGAACGGCAGGTGGTTGACAACAAACGGTTTGCGATGTGCTTAAATACGGAAATATCTTCTTTATCATCGTCACTCTGAATGTGTAGTTTGCGATCACGCAGTCATCAAAATAAGATGACCTGGGTTTTACAGAAAACTAACAAAAACACGATGTAAATCTTGTAAATAAAAAGAACATAGATTCTTAATGGTCCGTGTGACCTTTTCGAACGACAAGATGAGATACGTGTTGTTTGCCTTAATGGACTACAGCGTCTGCTCCTAATTACTGGTGCTTTCCGTTTCCTGATGAAAATTCTGTATTTCTTGTGCTCAGGTCCCTTACCACCTCTACTTCCCCCACCCAGTTGGCTGTAAGTTCATCAGGCTGATGCTCAAAGTTGATTGAACGTTTTACGAAGACTCATTAGTCACCTATAGAGCAAGATGCTTAATTAAGTCGTTTCTTACACGCTCACCAGAGTGAAAGATCATATTAATGTCGAAGCTGCTGACATTTTAAGTTAGTGCAATCATTAGTCTTCCCATCCACCCCTACTCCTCATGCACGAAAAATGCGTTGTCTTTAATTAATTTTGTTTGTATAATACACATGAATCTATTTGCGTCTGACTAACCTGTAGTCATCTGTACCAAATTATAGCTACGATGTCACCGCGGCCAGTGCAAGAAGTTTGAAAATGTCACGAGATATTGCCGTAGCAGCAAAACCTTTGATTTTTTTAAAGATCCTTTAATTGTTGGTAGGAAAGGGAGATAATTTCCAAACTGGCAAAAGCTGATGGATTCTGACAGAAAAGGGTCATACTGTAGGGGAGTGCCTCAAGAATCGCTTATTCCGATGTTCAAAGCCTTTATTTCGCAAACGGTTATTCGGTCAGGTTTTGGGATTAACATTTAAAACAATGTTTACTCACTCGGGTTGTCCTTTAAGCTGGTCCAGCATATTTGAACCAGACTGGCATAGACGATTGTTTGACTGGGTTCGGTAAAGCTTTTATATGGCGGTTACAAAAAAACTTTGGGAAACATATTTGTGAGGTTCAGAACAGCCTTAATGGAAACTAAAGAGATAGTAAGGAGGGAAATGACTTCTCTAATTGCTTTGAAATTTGGGATGCACTGGTCTCAAGCAAGTCTTTCAGGTCCTTACTTACCAGCCCGTATACTCATCTGGGTATATTTCACAGTCGTGACGGTAAGAATCACCGTTTGAAGCAACTGGCGACGAGTTTTTGTATCTTACGTTGATATTGCTGCTGTCAAAGTTCTTTTTCATTTGTCTACACTATTCATTTCCCTCCATGCTCACCATACATAATTCTAGATTGCTGTCGCACGGCAACACGATGCCTGATACCTGCAGGTGAAAATGAGTACACTCGATATTACAACTACATTTCTTATCAAATATCCTTGGTATATCCGATATTACAATTGCATTTCACATCAAATATCTCTTCTAGACCCGATATTATAACGTTCTAATGATATTTGAATCATTTCATATCACATCGGAAACGACTTCAAATGCAAGTTTGAATGAAAATCTGTGAAGGGAAAGAAGAAAAAAATAAGGAAGTGCTTCTACATTCCTTTAATGCTTGAAGGAAAATATTTGGCCAACTGACGTGTCCAGCACCAATTAACACACACAAGTAACCGTTGGGAACGAAGTCATCTTTAAATAATGACCTCTAATTGGTTATCTTGTGGCTTGTATGGACGCCCGTGTCTGTTCGGACAAGATAAACGCACGAGATGGAGAAGATTTGAAATAAATAATGGATAAACCCATCTCCCTAGGGTAGCTACCAGACCGCCATTTTGTGTCAGGGAGTCAGTTCAGCCGTTTGTTTTACTCTTATCACGTGGTTGCCGAGTCGGACATATAAAAAGGATAATGAGAACCGTGAGAACCTCTCTGACAAGCTCAGAAAATAGAGGCAAGATGCAGAGTGGACGGTCTTTATGCAGAGGCAGGAGCAGTAATGGTAAATAAAATAAAAACACATAACAACAATAATTAATGCCCTATTTCGATCTTTGTGTACAGTCGAAGGCACAGAGCAGCACTACTGGACCAATAGAAGATGTTAGAAAAAGGAAGTCCGACTGTGACAGATCGAACCACCCCGGGTCCTGCTAGGCTGGAGATTAAACACAACAGGATATTCCTGGCACCGCTCAATCGTACTTGAGGCCAAGCAAATCGACTAACAAGGTTAGCAGCATTGTCTTCCCATTTGCCATGGCGAAAGTCGCAGATCTGTTGAGTGTCTGCCGAGAAATATTTTTAGTGATTGTCCCTTTGTCTGTTTGATTGTCTTTCTACATTCTCTCTCTGGGTGTGAGTGTGTGCCCGCGCACGTGGAAAATTTGGGTGAGACAGCTCGACTACTCATGCTATATTTCATGTTTTAGAAGAGAAAAGGTTAAAAAATAATTTGAGGATGAACAGTATCGTGTTAGACTAGAGCGTGGGGTTAAAGGGGATGATCTTCTGTTTCTGTTCTGCTGTCAAGAAAACTCTTCCTCCCTGTTGTGCTAAAAACGACTGCCTTCTCTCTTCTTTTCTCTATTTGTAAACCTAATAAGTCGACCTTCTCTTCTTGTTAAGCTAATAAACCCCTTTTCTTCCTGTTGTGCTAACAAGACATCACTCTACCTCTTTTTGCTAAACTGATGATGGCTTCCCTTTGTCTAGTGCTGACAACAAACCTTTTTTCTACCAAATACTCATCTACTTGCTGCATTAACAAAACGACCATCTCATCTCGTCTCCTCATTCTGCTATCCTAAAATGAATCTTGCCTGCTGTAGTAATTTAACAGTAACAAGTTTTACAATGTCTCGCCATCTTCTGTGTCAAAGGACTAACACACGATGCTGAAGTATACCGATATATGTAATTGATATAGTCGGTCATAAAAAAGCGACGCCCTCTAACCACCTTCTGAGCGAAAAGACCTACGCAGATCCCTGCGATTCCCCTCCCTTGGGGATTAACCTTTCGTTATCATGGAGCTGTTCAACCGCCACGAACGATCTGATTGGCTGTGTAACTTCAAAATGGCGGTGGGGGAAGCAATTTGGCGCCTTCATTTTCCATCCGTAGAAATAGAATTGATCACCACTGGCCGAGACAGCGACTTGATTGCAGGTTGAAGCGAAATGAAAACTAACCAATCTCTCACGCCCCCCGGGCTCGTGAGCTTTTTAAAAAAAAAAAAGGTGGTGCAGTTTCGCGACTAGAGATGGGCCGGACGAAGATGGCCGAACGCTGATGAATTGTGGGTAAAGCGGGCGCTCGGCTTTGGCGGAAAATGCGGAGTGGCGAGTCGGCCCAACGAGTCCCTAGTGGACAGTTGGCCGTTGGGCGGTGACGTTACTAAATTGAGCTCTCTTCTCGTTCCTAGGTACCGGAACGTGAAATGAATTCAGCGTACGGGGTGGCCGGGACTGGCCGAGAGTGGACTACTCCTTCACTGGAGGAATCTAGTCAGAACAAAAGAAGGAATACAAAAAAAATAAAATAAAAAAAAAAAAATAAAAAATAAAAATAAAAATATAAAAAAAATTCAGACCCTGTGTATTGCGTGCAGCAAGCTCAACAAGTATGAAGTAGATTCAGAGAATGAACCATCCTCTTACACACTCCCATTCACTGAGTCCATTTTTTTGGTCTTAAAATTGGTTTTAGTTGTCTAATTTTTTTCTTTCTACCCTCCATGCTTGGGTCTTATTATTATCTGTCTACTTTCATCCTAATGGAATCTGTTTAATAGGATAAGACAGTTGCAACCTGTTTGTCTACTATCAGTTCAGTGCAATCAATGCTTTCTTTTGTGTTTGTACAGAATGCAATCGTGGTACACAAAACTTATGCTTCACAAGCGAAAGACAGACACGTTCGTAAACAAGTCATACACTTTTATTTGACAAAAGAAGATATCGGAGACGCTGCCTGACCTGAAAAAGAAATAATCTTATAAAACTACTAGTACATGTTATTTATGATAAGAAATACAGCTACACACTAAATCCAGATCTTTTGGAGGCTTTGAGATGAAAACTTTATGATCCCGTTACAGGCAGAGTAACGTCTCTTGTCAACATCTACATGCATTTCCTTGAAACGCTGTTTGCATTTTAAGATAAATAATACGTGAGAAAATTCATTCTCTGCAAAAAGATATCTTCCTCTCCACATTAGAATCCATATGGATCAGATTTCTCATTTTTGTTTTAAATATCTCTTAAAACTCTTCACAACCTCTCCGTTGTCCGTAAACCACAGACGATATCGTGCCTGGAGACATTCCACATTCCTCTTTGAGGAGTCCAAAAGTTGTCGCTGAAGTAGTCAACCCATTCACGGCTTTTTTCTGTTATCACTCTCTCGTCGTCGTGAAGCAATGTTCAAGTCGTCTGACGACCGTTAAGCCTCTCGCCGAGCCCTCGCCCCGTCGTATTTTCCACCGAGACGAGTGTTCATTGTGGGGCCGCTCAGTGTCCTTGGTCACATCCGGGCATTCGAGCATCCTACAAATTGGAGCAAATACAGTTTAAAAAGGCCTGGAACTGGATGTAAGATCTTTTTCAAACATTTCCTTGGTCCGCCTCGACAGTCCCGTGACGACTTGGGCTGGCGGACGGAGGACGTGGTGGTCGACATCAAGGCAGCTTGCGGATGGTGATTGCTGTCTGGAGCGCTGTTTATCTCCGATGCCCTATGCAACGCCCCCATGGTATCCTAGCAGCCACAATTCACGATGGTTGCAAGAATGTTCTACCTTCTACCCATCATGTCGTCTTTTCTGCGTTGCTGTGGCAACCGAGAGGCGCCAAAGTCGAGAGGGTCTGTCAGAGGCGCTAAGCGGCAAATATTTGCCATCTTGCTCTTTGCAGAAGAGAAACTTTTAACTGTTGGCTTCCCCCCAGCCTCTCTGGGACTTCGTGTTTCAATGTTAGTTTTATCCTAGTAAAAAAAAAACAACTTTTTTTTAAAAGTTATTTTTGGATAGTTCATTACGTAAGCTAATTTCTACATTATGATCAAATAATACCATCCTGTTAGCAACACACAGAGAAAGATCTCACCTGCATTTTGGAGCGGGTCGGTTCAAAGAAGTATGAGCATCAACACCAGATGAATTAAGCTGTAAAAGTAGATGCCTGGACAGTACTGTCAGATGTGACCACACTTCGCCCTAGGATAAAACTCTTCACAAACTACTGTTTGAGTTTTCAAGATACTTAAATTTAATAACCTCACTCGCCATCTGGGACTGTCCCGTTGATTGTGGACGAGAAACCAGAAGAAACTATATAAGCCACACACAGGTGTTCGCTTCCCTGAGGTCTTGCCTAGAAGAGAATAAATCTTCTGAGTTTTCTGAAAAAAAAAGAAGAAAGAGGGGAAAGAACACAGAGAAAAATGTTTAAGAATGAATGGAAGGAGAAGAAGAAAGGGGTGGCAAATAGAAGAAAAAGAATAACATTGTTGTGATAGCAGTTACACAATTGTTAGGAAAGGAGCTATTAACAAAATGAGTAGAAATGTTATTATTTGTTCAGAGCCATCAGCTTGCCCATAGCACCTGGATACAGGGCCGCCGAGAGCCAGCCCGGGCCCCGGGACAGACCTCTCCGGGCCCCTTGTACTTGTAATCGTAAATTATTTTCCCAGTATATAATGTATGTTTACAATTCGAATCTCAATATCTACACTCAAACTCAACTTCTGCATGTGTAATGCTTGGGTGTTCTGTCCTTAGACCTTTCTTTAAAAGAAAAAGAAAAGGAGAAGAAGAAAAAAAATCCACTGACCAAGGCCGGGCCCCCTTGACAGCCGCGGGCCCCGGTACACCAGACCCCCTGTCCCCCCTCTCGTCAGGCCTGCCTGGATACGGCTCTTTAGTAGCAGCAGCAGTAATAATAATAATAATAATAATAATAATAATAATAATAATAATAATAATAATATAATAATTCAGCTACAATAAGAGCAAGCAATCCCGTATCAAAAAAAAAAAAAAAAAAAATTAAGAGAGAAGAAACTACACAGTTCTGTTAACTCTAAATTTATTATTGACCAGGCATGATTTACTTTAATTACTGTGCTCTTGCCGACAAGTGCAGTTCTCTAAACAGTTCATGGATTCACAGTGCAGACGAAGCCGGTCTTGGAAAAAAAAAAAACCCAGTGATGCTACCAAGCAGCCATAAAGACTCATTCGTTCTCTTCATCATCAAATACATTTCTGCTACTTGGAATAGAAGGTAAGCTGCTTCATGGGCGACAGTGTATCCGAGCCAATTTTCAGACTCACCGATTTGAAACAAATAACTTTTGCAGGCTTTGTGAGAGAAAAAAAAAAGCAAAAAAAGAAAAAAAGGTTTTTAAAGAGGACACTTAAAGGACAAGGCAACAAGCGGTTGAGGGCTTTAGAACAAAATACCAAATATAAATGTTACAGAAAATTCTAAATTTGAAAGACATACAGGACATACTGACTTTCTGATCCATCTGTGCTCCTGAACATTGAAAGGTGACCGAACTGGCTGAATTTTATTTAGGTTTTCTATTCCGTTATTATATTCATAAAATGTAATGTCTGCATGACAGGAAAAGACAACCTTTCACGTTTTAAATTAATAAGCAGTATTTGTGAAAATTCTTTGCTATTCAAGAATTATGTCTCTTGCTAGAGTCTTACGGTTATTAGCTGACATACTTTCCTTCAGTCATCTTCATACAGTTCTCGAGCCATTTCAGTCAAACTACAAAGAGTCGAAGAAACGAGACCTGAGCAAGTCCAGCTAGGATTTAAATCTTTTAATATGATTGAGAAGATGTTGTCAGCGCTGAACAATAAAATTACCCGCCTTTCTTTCTCTCTTTTATACCTCCACTCATCTACCAACTTTTGCGGACTGGATTTCTGTGCTTGTTTGTGGACCCACTCCCACCCCTACCCCCTTAATAGTCGGTTTATCAACATTAACACCGTTCTGACATTGTTGCAACCAATTCCCGCCACCGCTCCCTCCCAAAAAGCGTCAATACCTAATTGATTATTTGAACCTTCATCCTGCTAACAGTGTTTCCCGAACACTTTTTGTGTAGCCGTTAACATTCAGTACATCCACCTGCACTGGCAATTTAATGTGCTGTTAAAGGATATTTTTAACCGGTTATTATTATTAAAACACATTATTGCGATCCTTGCATAAGTAGCTTTATCTTCAGATGCTGCCCTGGCGTCAATACGGAAAATATCGGTGATCACTACTCATCATGACTAGTTTGATTTTCTGAGCATCGCAGCTTACTCCCGACTTCCACAAGTTCGTATTTACGCCCACACTAGTGTGTTAATATATTTTTTTAAACTGGCTGATATACTTTATAACAACGGACCAACACGGGTCGCTAGCTTTTCACAGAAGTTTAATTTCAAATGTTTCGCCCCCTTGTTTCTTTTACAACGCTGCGGCGAGGGCAGGCGAGACTACCACAGCATCGACCGCAGCATCACCAGTGAAGATGCGAGCGAACTGCGGTCCTTGACGTCATGCCTCGCGTGAAGGGCTACAGACTGCGGCGAGGGCTTGCTTGGCAACTATTCCATAATTTTATCCTCCCTGCCTCCAGAGACCCTCCGCAACAACGAGCGTTACGAGCATTCGATTGGCTGCTTTAACAAGCGGTTTCCCAACTGACATCACAGACCGTAAACGGTAGAAGAGCTCTGACGTCACTTCTAAACCACTCGTTATCATCTCTGCAACTCCCCCACCTTCCCGAAGCTCTCAGTAGGATGGGTAGGAAAATTGGAAAAATCCCACAGGTCGCACCCTGGAGGTTGTAGGCGCGGAGACTGTTCGGGATGGGTCCACGTAGCCATTGAATTCCATATTTAGTTTCAAAAAGTAAGTGGAGACAATTGCACAAGGACAGTAAGGTGACGTTTCACTCCCACCCTGTCCTGAAAACTTTAGCACACTCGCAACCGACATTTTCTCATCAGAACTTTCCACAAACGCTTGTACATGCGCACTTCGGGAGAACGGGGAGAGGGGAGTGACGCCGTAGACTGGAGACCACATAGGTACATGTCTTTACTCTTGTAGCTTGGCCATGAGTTTCGAGAAGAATGATTTAGGTTTGGTAAGAATGTAAGTCAATGGGCTTTGGGGTAGAAGGTCGCCCGGGGAATGTATACAAAAAACTTCTCTTGCCCGTTCAACATACGGGTATCTGATTTGGCAGGGATGAGAGAAAAAGGTGAAAGTTGTATCTTACTGAACATACCATGTCCTAGGCACAGCAAACCACTTACAGCTATGTTGTAGGGCAAGTATAGTTATTTTAATATACAATGATGTTGAAGTTTGCATAAATCAGTTTGTCCAAAGAACAGTGCAAGTGATGTTATGTCAAATGGGGGTATGAATGTTTTTTTCCGCCTCAAATAATCCCTCAGTTAGAGGAGGGGCTAATATTTGATAATAACTTTGAATTAAAAATCAGACTTCATAAAGATTTACTAGGAAGCCATTGTGTAATTACAGCACAGACAGAAAATAGAGATATCCTGGTCAGCATTTTAAATATGACAATCTTAAAATGGTGTTATTATTTTAGGAAACCAGAACAAAGTAATTGTAATAATTAAAAATAACGGTTTCACTCTTTAGTTTGAAGGAAATCCTTAAAGAGGAGAAAAAATTTTCGACAGAAAACTTATCGCCATCGAAATATCAAACTATTCCTCGAGTCGTGAACATGTTTCTATATCGGCTTGAAGAAGCCAGACAATTATTGAGATTTATAGATGCATCCCTACGTGGCACTGCAATAGTGCTAGCATGCAAACATTCCCTCCAGAAGCTATTTTTAGAAGCCGCCATTAATCGACCTCCCCATGATATCCACTATTTTGTTAGAACAGGTCACATGCAACTTTTAAACTTTGGTTACGAACATCGAAATTATTGTGCAGAAAAATATTTACAAACGCCGTGATGTACATCTAGGCGTACTGCAACGGCGCAATGAAAATAAAATACGAACAGGAAAGACAAGTGGTTCATTCGGGAATCGAACAGGGGACACGCGGCCGGAGTCATGAAGCAAGGGTAAGTCGTCTCTACGGGGCAATGTCGGGAATTCGAGGAAAAGCGTCTTGTTTTTTAAATAATAAGTTGATGTCTACAGACCCCGCAGATACTACAGTATGGATCCTTTCCTCAGGACATCTTTGCCATCAATGCTCCAGGAGGGGATCCTGGGGTCTAGACATCCTTTCATAACTTGGGAAAGAAGACTCTAGTCCTTGGCTTGAGTTTCCCATGCTGCTCCGGGGCAACGAGTTACCCTGGCTTCATGACTACGGTGCCTGGAGATACTATCTTTATGTCAATAATTGCTGGCTTTACCATCCTAGTGAAAGTGAGTTTAGATGGCATCTACATTGGAGCAGAACAAACGGTTGTAATAGACTGTTTAGTTCTGGACAGTACAACGATTTGTTTGTTTTATTGTTGAACCTTCTAATGCAGGACGGAGATAAAAATGAGTGAGGGAGAGAAACAGGCAAAGACGCTCTCTCTCTTTCTCTCTCTTTCTCTCTCTCTCTCACACACTCTCTCTCACACTCTCTCTCTCTCACATTTAAACACGACTCATTTCACTCGTTTTCATAGTCAGCAACCGCCTACATTTGCAGCAGCCAACCTTTTATTTAAATTTTTTTTTTATTACAGGTCGATTCTTTTTTTTTCTCTGCCATACCTTGTTCAATACAAACAACGTCTTGCAGCAGAAAGTGGAGGTGAAGGGTGCACGCATGCGCGAAGTATGAAATGAAGTTATGAAGGGGAACATCACTCTACTTTGTAGTCTCCGTGCCGCTTGCGTCAACGGGAAGCCATGGACAGTGTGACCTTTGACACCCACAGGGCCGCATTGATGACATAAATATCTGCATCATTCCTTCTTCATTCGTGAAACATTTGTTTCCAGCCTCAAGAAATGGGCAAACGCCCCTTCTCTCTCTGTCTCTCACTTGCCCTCTCACAAAAATCCGAACTGAACACGCAGAAGGAATGAGCAAACCAATCTTTCATTTCAATAGTTTAAATGCTCAAAACACGTCTTTAGGACACTGAGAAGAAAAATACTTAGAAATGCATAAACATATTTCAGTTTCTTCCTGACTGCACCTATAAAAATGTCGTTTAAAAATGTGGAAATAATTGAAATTATTTGTTTCTCCTTCTCTTTTTATATCTTTTGCTAGCAATGTATGTGCGTGGGTGGATGTGTCTGTATGTATAATGTGGATGTATGCATGTATTTATGTACAATATATGTAGTATCTGTACGTTTATTTACAAGACAGGGAACAACAGTATTTTTCTTCACACATTTATCTCACATTCTTCGGTCGATGAACAGAACGAAGAAGAGACAACATCCTGGCAAGAGCATCATTCTGAGATGCGATGTGAGTTGAAGTGTTCTTTAAACATCGTCCTGACGGTGACCTGACAGCCGCAACCATGTCCGACTTTTGTTATGACTTCATTTCACGCACCTTTTCTCTCCGTGACCCCTTGCGTCCCTACCGTGACCTCACCTGACCTCTCCACTTTGAATAGCAGAGTCACGCGATCTTTAAGACGCCGGGATTTTCGGAAAGACAATGGAAAATCCCGAGAACGATTTCACCCTGAAGACGAGATTCTGTACAGAAAGGTAGAAACTATTGTTTGACCGGTCAGTTCGTTTCTTTTTCTCTCTCATACTCTCATTGGTGATACACCGCAGGATTTACTCCTTTGTGGAGAGACTGTTTCTCCCAGACGACAGATTGTATTTACTGTTTTGCTCATTATCGCTCTTATCACACCGTTCTTGTTTGTCGTTTCCTAACCTTTGTGGTTGTTGGGAAGTGAGGTGTTAAGACTGAACCAGAATTTTGTCAGGGTGGTGCCATCCTACTCACCCTACTCCCAGCCCTCTAAGGAGCGGGATACACGTACACACCACAAAGGCATTGTCTAGTTTTCACGGATTACGGTGCTGTAACCCACTCGACTATCAGCTTTCACTGGAGAGTCACTGAAGCAGAACGAAGCAGACACAGCGGAAATGACCTGGGTTCAAAGTGCATAGTAGGGTGTGGTTGGATGCTAACCTCAGGCTAAACTGTTTTTAAGGTATCAGTCATTTGCTAACTGCTTCCAAAATTATAAATTATAAATTATATTACCAACTCGCCACAATCGTGCAATTATAATTATTTTGTCAACTGTTAGTTTCGTTTTTAACTGACTCCACTCTTCAATTTATATTTTACTCTGCCTATTATCAGGTTTGCATTTTACTACTTTTATATGTTTGGTCGACTGTTCCAAAATAAACTAGACCGAAAGTCTTAATATCATTTCGTTGTTTGGTTGAAACACATCATGGAGGTATTGAATTATAAAGTAATGATAAATAAATAAGTTAATGTTTAAAATAAATAATAATATAAATGGTGAAAATCATTGAAATCAAACCACGGAACGAATGAGATAAAGAAAGATTTAACTAACGAACATATCAATGCTAGTTCCTATGTTTTTGTTTCCCGCAAAGACAGTTTTGCGGTGGTGAAAGATGGGCTGGAGTGATATATTGTAATATTGTTACATTGAAGAAAGCAAATAATCTATAGGGCATTCCTGATGTCGCCGATGAACCTTTCCCCAGGTGAGTTTCTAGTGTGACTGTTTCCATCACTGATCTCGCTCCGTCTCATCTCCCCCTCCCCCTACACACATGCACACACACTTCTCACGTGGGCGAACACATTTTCACAGACAGACCATACAGCATGTGCCTCTAGGATTTAGGTTCTGCTAAACTTCCAATGGAAAAAGACTGCAGTGTCGATGGCCACTGGTGCTGGCGTTCATTAGACGGACGTGCAGCCTGCAGTGGGCGAGCTGACAGCCTCGTTTGCCGCTCTGCTAGAGCAGTGAGCCACTCACTCCACTGCCACACGTCATGGGGCGCCCCCTACAGCCGTTTGTTCTGCTGCTGGCAACGGCAAGTCTTCCTTTGCCTCCAAAGTTTCTCTGTCCGAACACGCATGTATTAGTGATGTAGATGGGTGGGTGCAAGTAAAATGATCAAAGTATTCACTCCCCTTCTGTAAAAAAAAACTGTCACCAGTGAACGCGAAAAGCTCGACAGATTAAAGAAACGAGGACTAAAAACAATACAAGATTTATATCCTTCGCCCTAATGAATGTGTGATGTCACATTTGAGTAGAATTATTGGAGGTAGCAGTGACTCTACTAGTGGTGAACCCTAAGGTCTTTGAAGTCTCGTTTTAGTTACTTTTTTCCCTGTGATCCCTTTTCGTTTCGCTTTTGTTTAAAAGAAAACAAACAAAACAAATTACTGAGAAAGGCCGGGTCATCTTCACAGCAGGGTATATGATCCTTTCTTGCCCCTCCCGCTCTTCGGGTGTGGTCACGTGATATTTTTTGTTGCAAAAAAAAAAAAAAAAACCACAACAGCGGAGACTGGAAAAGGGACACACTCGCACGCAATCGCACGAAGTAAAAACAGAAAAAGACTGTCCATCTGAGACACAGTCCTGACAGAAACCAAATCGCAAAAGTCGATGCCACAAAAATAAATAAATAAAAATTAAAAAAAAATAAAAAATAAAAATAAAAAAAAATAAAATAAAAATAAGTAAATAATAATTTTTAAAAATCGTGAATGTCTTTCCCAACTGTTATGTTTACTTTTGTCTCTCTCTATCTTTCTCCGTGCGATGTTTGAGTTCTGCAGACATTATATTCATGCGTCCATTGGTATCATTTGTATGCAGTGTTGTTTGCGTGGACGATCGCTCTATATTCATACTGGTTCCTAAGTGGCAGTTCATTTATTGGAGGAGAAATTTTGGTGATAAATTTTTTTAAAAATGGATTGGAGCGATTTTATGGTTAATGTGGTGTGAGTTAGAGACAAAGAGAGAGAGAGAGGGAGAGAAAGGGCGAGAGAGACCAGTCTGGACATAACCACACACAAACACAAACACCTACACATGTAAACAAATGCCCTCACACACAAACACACACAAGCCCACATACACTCCTATGAAAACACACTTGACACACTCAACACCACCATCGATCTTGGCTTCAAGCATCTGAGCTTTCTCACGAATTTCGAAGAGACACAACAACCTTTCAAGGAGTATATACTCAATCGGCAATGAGTCTGTCTTGACGTGGAGTACACAGTGAAAGATATTGTGAAAAATGTCTCTGTTGCCTTTTTTTCTCGTGTTCTCGCGAGATTTCGCGACAGACCGCGAGCCGCTCACCTCGCGCGCGTATTTCTTGTAGATGACGGCGCAGCAAAACTCTTCTGATCATCGCCGTGAAGGTACCCGGCAGTCACCGAGCCATCGACCTTCTTGTCAGTCGATGATGCGATTGACCAGGCCACGTGCCCCGGCGCGCGCAGGGGTGTGTGGGGGGTAGAGCTGGTAGGAGGGAGAGAGAGACAGAGAGACAGAGAGCTAAGTGGCAGGCGACCAATCAGCTGCAAGGACACAAAATGTCTCGGCAAGGGGTAGGACGCCGGGTGAGTGATAAAAGGCATGGACACTATCAGCAGAGGCTGAGGTTCGAAGTTTTGTCGACAACGTCATCTTGCTCATCGCCTGCCCGAGGACCCCGAACGAAAACGAAAGACAGGCGTTTGCTACACTACAAACTTTGGAAGACAAGAAAATAACAGGAAAGACAGAGGACAAGGAAGCAGATTTTTTTCTTGATTCCTGTCCCGACAAAAACCATCCAACATAAATCGGTTCCGCATCTGATTGCATTCCTGAGACAGTCATCCCAGCCAGCGACGCTGTTAACCTTAGAGAAGGTAAGTTCGCAATTTTTTTCTCGGGTACACGATGACATTTTGAGATAGATTTTCTATGACGACTGGAGAGACAGACCGAAAAAAAGGGGAGAGATGAGTGGATATAGAACAGGAGAGAGAAACAATTGGGGAATTACAAAAAATCCGCTGAAGAAGACGAGAAAATGCTGAAATCAGCTCAAATATGATGTGAGCTTGATGATACACTTAATTTTGGGTGGGTCTCTTGTCGACATCTGAAAGACTGGGGTGTAAAATGTACAATATGTTATATAATGCACACCATATACGATATATTATGCAACATGCAGCGAAAATTCATAATCTGTGATGCAGTGCAAAATGTGTGATAGAAGATTCATAAAAAGGATTGCTTTTAATTCATTATATCTGTGTGAAACTGAAAATTCCTTGCCAAAAATGTCTCAACACACAGATAAAATTACTTTTTTTCCTCCCAATTGTAAAACGAAACCTCTGTTGGGATTTATTGCATCATTCAGTGTTTGGCTTGGAGTATAATTTCATTGACTTCTCATCCGCATTGATTTATTTTTACCTCCTTGCACCGATGTTCTTGGCATATTCTTTCTTTTTCTAACATCTCATAATTTGCAATATTGCTGAGGGATATTCACAGCTTGTTCTCTTTGTTTGTAATCTGTATCTGTACATTCTGATTATTCGTAACATGTATAAACATGTTCCAGTATTTCAATATGCCCAAGCAGGATTTTTTATTCTCATATATGTGCTAAGAAGCTTGGTCGCCACCTCGAATTAGTTTCTTGTATCTTCTTCAACTTGATTTAGTAGGTAATGAATTTTAAATCAATGATAACCAAAAGGAAAAATAACAAACAAACAAACAGATTTTTAAAAATCCTAATTTCAATAATACTAAAATTTTTTCTATAGCTCAATATGCTTTCAAATTATGAAATTTTTAAAATTTTAATTCCTGAGTAATTTTTATGATTAAAGTTAAATTAAATAAAATAATGATTTTGAAGGGCGAGTGCATCAACAATTTAATGCTAAATAGAAATTATCATCTGGTAGCACTACCGACCTTAATAAACTGTTATAATTTTTTTCATTTAGGTACTGAAAAATATTAGTAATATCACTTTAAACTTGGTATTTTAAACAATGTCTCTGATCTCAACCGGGGGAGCCTATAGCCGAGGGGGTCAGTTCCAGTATGTTGTGAAATCTTTTGATGTATGATTTCATAAAATAAAATATTTTAATCAACAGCATCAGAAAGCATGCACACTCACATTATACTTTTGCAACAAATCTTTCACCAAGGGCTGTAACATCTGAAAACGGACATATTTTGCCATCATTGGTAACTGGCAAAATGTCAAAGTCCGGCCAGTTCACAGACTAATCATGGCTCCACTTCTGCAACATCTTTTTTTTTTTTTTGCATGGACATAAAAAAAGAAATTGGAAGATTGTGGAATTTGGCGATAAAGTGATGACAAAGTGCTGATTGTAGTACATGTGATGTTGGTCGGACTGGTCCTGCTTCTTTAGGATGAATTGCTTGGCTGACAGTGACATGTCATTAGCTGTCTCCCACTCAGTCTCAAGAAGATCTTATTAGAAGAATGCAGCAAAGCGCTGTGACATGTTATGATTGTAGGCAACATTTAGTTAGTATTTTAATGGTTCCACCTTTTGACTCATGGCGCGAGATGAGGATCACCCACGAGTATTCAAGACACATTGACCGCTGCTTCAGTGGCCAGGAGGAGCACCTGTCAATCCTGCTTAAGGACTAATGGTGGTGATTATGACAATCTGGTCGTGAAAACTAATTAAAAGTAAAACCTACTAATTTCCCTCTGGGATAAATCAAGTGGGAATAACTGCGAGAGAACGTCTTGCAATGTCAGCAAGGGTCAGTTAATGACCTCGTTGACTTTTACTAGTTTTAAAGTTCAGCAGAGATCGAAAACTTCTAATTGAAAGGAGAAAAATCTCAATCGTTCTTTTCCTTCCTCATCTGAAAGTGTATTAAATTTTCTTATTTTTATACAGCAGCGGACATTGAAAACAGAACGGATGAGAACAGTGTCAATCATTTTGATTTTTGTTTTTAACTAGTCTTTTTGTTTTTAAACCATAATAATAATGATGATGATGATGCCTTTTGTTGTCGTAGTTTGATTCTAAAACTAAAGGTTTTCTCCTTGTTCGTCTCGGTGATAATACACTGAGTACAGTTTGAATAATGTCTGCTGGGATCTTCCCCGGTAGTAACCGTATTATCACCCCGATCTCGCCTGTCACCGACACTCAAGATCACATTGGTTCCCCTCCATCCTCATCCCCTCCCCTTGTTTTCACAAGCTATTTCCCAGCTGATTCCCGCAGAGTGACTTCCCTTCCACGGCCTGCTGGCTCCGCAACTAACTGCTGCGTGGATCAGGTTTCTGTCCGGACAGCAGGTCCACCCAGGGTCTGGGCTCCGGTGCATAGGCGGTCTTAACTCGAGTTAAGACCGCAGTTAAGCCAAGCACGCTGTCTTAACCTAAGACGCCTGCTAAGCGCGGTGCATGGGCGATCTCAACTCGCTAAGCAAGCGGTCTTTGTCTTAAAATTTGAGACTGGTCCCCCCCTGGCTTAACTCCTTGCTTAGCCGCGACACGCTGCTTACGCATGACCGTACGGCGGCTTTCGTAGTAACAGTGGCGCTTGGTCGTGTTGTTTACTGATTTGCCCATTGACAAGATACATATTTTTCACTACTTCAGCGATCCATCAAGTCCATTTGAAATGTATGACGTCGATTTGTTTCATTGTTTTCGATTTTGTCGAGCGAACATAACAGTGGAAAATGATTACGACCATCATTTTCAACGAAAAGGCTCTACTCCGCCTTTGTTGCAGGTAAGACTATAGTCACCGCCACTATATAAATATATAATTAATAAGTGTAATTGACAGCATTACGTTAAAAATAGTTAATAATGTTAGAATGACTTCAAAATATAATTACATAATAAAACAATGGCGTAGAACTGAAGACGGTGTTGACGACAGTGGGTGATGTTTGTTGTTATTATTGATGCTCTCAGGTAAACACGAGACCACAAAACTTATATATATTTGGAAAGGAAAAAACTTGAATTTTGCAATAAAAGTAATGAAAATTTTCTACTTTCACTCTGGTGACAGCAATAATCCAAAAAAATTCAGTTTGCTATACTTGGGTCATATGAGCAGACGCACAATTCTGGCCCATCCACTGTGCTCCAAGTGTTGTTTTAGAGTATGTAAACATTATTTAAAAAATTGATGGCATTGTATTTAAGTAAAACAACACAGAATAAAGTAGCAGAGCACCCAGAATCTCTTATATAGTTTGATTTAATACATGTTTATCAATTTGACAGGCAGTTCATTGCAGTATGTCTCAAGTTGTAAACATGTGGCTCAAGAGATTGATAATCATAATAGGTTAATGTTCACATCGTCCTTTTTAACTAAAAATGGACAGTTTTGTTTAGATGTGAATACTAAAATACATAAATCATTGAGGTCAATAATATTTCCTATGTCTTTTGCAGGTGATGGTTGCATTACAATTTTATGCTACAAGCACAATGCAAGTTGTAGTGGCTGACGGCATTGACATGGGATGAATATGGGAGACAGTGGCTACCCGCTGAGGGACTGGCTTAGTTTCCCTTTTTTTTAAAATGCAAACAAGGAAAAGAACTCCTCCCCTTTAATATCATATGCTTCAGAATATATTGTGTGACTTCAGATACATCCCTGCCAAAGCAGCAAAAATCATCATGTGTTCCATTGTGCTGTCATAATTTCTAACTGAATGGTCACATTATTATTCAATTTGACTTTGGCTGAATAGCAACATCCACCCCAATCAGTTGGTGAACACTTTCAGCAGCTGGCATTACCAATTCATTTTCCATCTATTTTTCTGTCTAGTATTTGTTACCTCAGCCTGTGCCAGATTTATTTTGATTTCCATGAATTGCAATTCTTTTTTAACAAGATTCAAGTTCACTGTCCAGGAGCTACAAAGTTTTTTGTTCTCTTATCTTTGTTGTGCATTCTTTTGTATCATCAGGTATTTTGCTTTCTTTGGGTGACCCAGTTGACGGATGGAATTCTGGTGTGTTTTATCTGAGAGTCAAAAAGATTTTTTTCAGAAATGTGCAGCTGTCTAAGCCTAAGCCGCTTTGATGGCTTTGAATATTGCTGTGTGGCTCTCTGTGTGGTCTTGATGCTGCACGAAAGAAATGTTTCTTAGAACAATTGATTCATGACACTTCTACTTGGGAGCACTGAGTACTTACCAACGCATTAGGTTATGTAAAGGTATTGCTTGAATTACTCTTCTGTGTAAAGTTTCTATATAAATAGATTATTGTGTTGCTTGTTATTCTTTGTGATGCCAAGTAACTAGTAAAAAGCAGTTATGTTGATATTTACTACATGCTGCTAGTAGGATTGTGAAGGACATGTTTCTCTCTTTAGAGTTAATATTTAGCACTTTTCACTGGACTCAGGTGTAGCCATTTCAGAACTTCATAACATCTTATTTGCAACTGTTTAAGAATGTAGACACTGCACATCCATGTCATTCAGAAGCTGAGTGTCTACTGGAATCTAAACTGTAGAACACTGGTACTGTAACATGCATTAGACTTGAACATTAAAACTTGTTAAATGTCCAAACTGACTGTGGATGTAAAGACAAACCTGCTGTGTACATCTCCCAAATTATGTCATAATCTGTGTTTGGCACTTGAATTAAACAATTTATAATTTTAAGCCAGCTGTGGAAAATTATATGTAGCTGCCCTCTCTAAAGTACAAAAACCTTGGTGGCTTTTCCTTAATATTTCATGTTTTGTTCAAAAATACCATCAGGAATATCTGTGATATAAAGTACATTTTTAAAATTTCCCATTTGAAAACATCATCATCTGAAATGTTCAATTCATTGTTGTTTGTTATGCATGAAAATAATAAATCTGCATATACTTCTAACAAAAGCATTTCCATTGTTGAATTAGAAGATTGAACTGGAGTGTACTATATTGCACCTCCTACATATGTCAATATTATTTTATTACTCTCCCCTATCATAAAAGACTTCTTGAGGAACCAGTGTAAATGATTCACCACCTGTCACAAAAACTAAATGAGAAATGTACCTAGTCATTTTAAATAACTGTATTTCGGATGGAAATATTTATTTTCTAAACCGGCTGTTGTGTGCTGACTATCGGCTTTGCATTTGCATTCTCTCGGTATCTAGAGCTTTTTCTGCAGATGACACAGACGTGAAAAACTAAGTCTTACACAGGTAAACAAAATGACTAACCTTCGATGTTTATGCCGTCCATCAGTTGTCTGCAATCATCTAAAATATTTATCACTTTCTCCGTTTATCACTGGTGTTTCTGGTGGTTGCCCCCGCCCGTTGGTGGATGTTTTTGACGACTGCGAGATGAAATTGTGGAAGATTTTAAATTGTTTCATTTCTTTCTTATTTCATCTTTTTCTTTTTCTGGTAAAGCCTCTTCTTCTCCCTGGTAACCTCCTCGATTAAGACTAATTTTTCGCTGTCGCACATCTCTCCTTCGTTTCAACCATGGTATGCAGACGAATTTCGCGGCTCAGCACCATCGCTGTAGCGCAGTTTTCATTGGTGGAATATACGGTTGGCAAGGCCGCTCCCGGACGAATTTATTTATATCGCTGACCTCGACCGCCGGGCTGACCTGACCCGTTTCTCAGCTAAGCAAGGGGCTGAGATCGCTCATGCAACAGGCTTGAGACCGCGAACTTAGCCAAGACGAAAAGCGAGTTAAGCAAGGCATCTTAAGACGAAAAGTTAAGACCGCCTATGCACCGGAGCCCTGGTGTTTGTTCTGAGCTTAAGTTTCTTATTCGCGCCACCTCCTTTAGATGGATGGTGATGGACGGAATGCCAGCATTAGTGACTAACTTATTAATTTATAATTTAAAAAAATGTTGGATGGTGGTGGAGGTTATTTGTTCAGACATGCGATGCCTGCTTAAATGCATCATTACCATCCTTTGGGGCAGTTGATGGCGTGCTGTGGTTAGAACGCCTTTCACGATGACAGTGAGAATCGGGGGCCTCGGGTTCGTGTCTTAGCTCCGACATACCTTTTTCTGAATGTGACACCTGTTTTAGGCCAGTCTGTCAGTGATTTTCTCGGTGTGTGTATGTCTGTGTGTGTTTTACTTTGACTGGTGTGTCTATAACATGTTTGCGCATATAAAATGCTTTAAGCATGGTTTGGCGTATTGCATTATAGAAAAAGTCACTGTTACATCCTCCTTCTCCTCCTCCATCATTCATCATCCGTCCATTAATCATCATCTATCAATTATCATCATCATTGCTCTTGATGCTTTGTTCATAATATTCTTTTTGTTTTTTTCTTATTATTGTTACTATAAATATTTGTTTTCACATTTTCAGTCGTTTTTGTTCTTCTTTCACTTTTTCTACTTCTGCTTGGGTATGTATGAGTCTGTCTATACACTGGTTCGCACCCCGGCCCTAAGTAGTACCGCGTGTAGGTTTTACAAAATAATTTCTTTATTTCTCACTATCTGTTCTTCTATTTCTTCTTCTTAGAATCTTTCTATCTCGCTGTGAGTGAGATCTCATGTCTCACCATGTGCGTGTGGGTAGACGCATGCGTGGATGTGTGTGTCCACGGCTAACCGGAACTGTTGCACCTGCCTCAAGGTAAGAGGTACGCGAGAAGTTGAAAAAAAGTCATATTAAAAAAAAAGAAAAAGGCAGGGTGGCCATGACAGTTTCCTATGAACGACCTACTCAGGCATACACTTCCTTTTACTCAATCCCAGAAAGGAAATTCAAAAGTAGAACCAGTGGGAGGAGGTCGATTTGAATTCGACAACTTCACGATATGATAACGGAGGAGACTGTGAGAGTGAATGTTCCTCGTTCATGAGCAGGCAGAAAGAAAGAGAGAGAGAGAGGGAAGAGCAAGCAAAGCGGGTCTGGTGCTGCTGTCAAATGAAAAATCAAACTTCCTGCCGTTAGCGCATGTCTCATCCTGCATCCTGCTCTCTGACCTGACACCTACATCATTTTAAGAAAGGAAATATCGATACCACGCCGCCTGGTGCCAAGCGGCATAACTCTACCCTCATTGCCCCCTCCCTGTCCACGTTTCGCTGGTGTCTGTCCTAATCGAAGACGAGAAAGACGGATGCAAGCAGCCCCACGAGCTTTCCTCCCTTGTATCACGAGGACTCGGCGGAAAAAAAAGACAAATAAACGAAATTTGGATTTTAAAAAATGTGGTCAAAGGAATAATTTACAAACGTTTCTGATGCACAATGTTTGTTTTATGGAAATGATGGAAGGTATGGACATATATTTTTGTGTAAAGTAAACTTTCAACGCCGCGATTTCGATTAAAAATTGGTTAAACTAACAATTTTTTCAGTTAGTCGATCTTTCAGCTTGTCTACCTGCTTGCCAGTCTATGTGTTGGTTAAATTGTTGACTTGTGTGTTTGGATTGAGAATTGTCTTACTGTCTCAATTCCTCTGTCTTTCCGTCTTTCTTCTCTCAGTTTGTCTGTATTTAGCTAGCTTTGTACGGTAGGCATCTCTTGTTCTTAACACTTTTGTAACTGGTAATCTTGAGTATTTTGTGCTGTTTGCCGCTATCAATCTTTAGTTTGAATTGTAATATAAAGCATTCACGGCAGTATTTTAGAATATAATCATTCACAGAATATTTGTTTTCGCTGCTAAAAGGAATTTTATGCGTTCTAAGGCTATAAAATCCAATTTGAATAAATGTACGTGTTTCTCCATATATATGCTAAACATAACAATCTGCCTGTTAGGAAAAGTTTTCAAGCAAGTTTTTTGTTTTTCTTTTTGTGGCATCGACGTCTGCGATTGTCAATTCAATTTGAACATGCATCCTTCACTACTGTGAGAGTGGATTTTCAAGTTCCATCACTTTATTCGGCTTTCTGTGCAATATTTTGTAGATATCCCTTGTTACTTTGTCTAAATTTATGGTAAATACCAGGTAAGTATTAAATATACTGCTGCGCTTTTTGTAAGCCCGTCTTTGACAAGTTTGCATATCTTCTCCCTTCCGCCATTGTTCACGAAGACTTCGGCAGCTGTATTCAGTTACCTGGAGGTATAGATTTTCACATTTTTATTAGCAAAAGTTAAAAGAAAAACTTCAAACAAAACAAAGTAAAGAAACCTTTCTCGTTCATATTCTTGATTTGTTTTCAGGGAAACTATTTTCTCAACGAGGAAGGCAAGAACGATGAGGGTGGTCGGGTGGGAATGAAGCATTTTGCGATTTTCATTAGTAAATGTCATAAACCAGATAAGGTGGAGTAAACTAATCACTTGCATGGAATTCCCTTGCCCTCGGTGCGACAAACACTGTATGTTGAGGACGAGGCGATGTTGATCAATGGAGGGTCGAGACATCGACAACATCCTGCGTACTACCACAGCGACACCCACGCCATCTTCTGCCGCGCAACACATCCTGCACATCAGCTTAGATAATTATATTTTCGTCGCCAGAGAACACACGCCTCCGACCCTCCGACAAATGCCCTCCCCCACAGATCACGAAGTCGCAACTCACTGAACACGGACAATAACTCAATTTTGAAGCCAAAAACAGGGCGAGTTGTCGTTACTGTCTCGCACGAAATTTCCATTTCTCAGCCCCGGATGTTGCAAGAACATTACAAGGCAAAGTCAAATAAGTGGGCCTGCCCGCTTTGCTACAAGGACACAAATGTTTTATTGACAATGTTTATCACGGGAATGGAATTGAAAAGACCTGTGTTCTCATTCCATCACACTTCCCTCGTTTTCCTAATTCTCTTTTTGAGGTTAATAAGGCCATGCACTCTTATCATCTTCATCAGTCGGAGGTCGTTTGAGTGACATTACTTTTCCCGTCGCAGATATATATATAATCCCAGTTATTTATGTAGGTCTTGTCTAAACCACTTTGATGTGACATGATGTGTGATTGTATTTTACATAAACACACACACACACACAAATAAGTGTAGGAGGAGGTTTTCGCTGTAGAATCAGTGTCAGCCCCAATCTCCGGCATTTGAAAAACTGGTGGAAGTAGAAGAATGGCCTTCAATCGACTTTTCGAGCTGCTCCGCTACCTTTTCTTGGGTTCTTAGTTTGTCTTCAATAGGAACCAGGTATCATCGATATCCATATTTAAATAAAGAAGAAGAAGAAAAAAAAAAACCTCCCAGCTCGTCGGCAAAGAGAACCGCATGCGTGCTCACGAGTATAGACCGAGCAGCATCCCCCTACACTCGCCACCCAGGTCAGATGGAGTTTATTTTCAATCTCACCGTCAGCACAGAAACGACACGTGGGTTTCTTTGAATGAATCACACCTGCGAGTCTTTGATGTCAGTCCACGCCGCCACGTCTCACCTTTTAGCGACTGTGCTCCTCCCGAACCTCCTGGTCTTTTGTGCAATGAGATCCCTGGAGTCTTAAACTGATTACAATTTTGAGAGAAAAAAATCTGCTTTGGGATAAAAAAGAAAAAAAGGTGACAGTGGTATAAAAAGAAATAATCTTCAATTTTTGGGAGTGGTGTGATGCGGCAGCCTTGAAGGCTTGTTGATAATCGAGAGATCCCTGCCTAGCGATCCCTATCAATAGAAGTGGGTACAGAGAGATTACTAGAGCAATGGAGTGACTGTTTTCTGTCTTTATGTACTTCATTATTATTATTATTATTATTATTATTATTATTATTATTATTATTATTATTATTGGTATTTAGCTGAGCGGAAAGCGAGACTACGGAGTCACCTCATGTTCGTAATAACGGCCTCAGGTGTAGAGTGTGACGTCAGTGTGTGGTCTGATAGTCTCTCTATGACGTCAATGCTCGTGCAGTCTAGAAGACACATAGGTAGGACCGCCATGTCGAAGACATTTTGACCTGCAATAAGTATTTTCTGTAAGCACTCGATGTAAGTCCAATAGTAGGGTTTAGCTTTTAGCCACAAGAAGGAAAATCATTTACTGCGGAGAGAAAATCATTCACTTCACGCACCGAATCGAGTGAAAGGCACAGAATACAGCCAATCACAAAATGTTACGGACAGGAAGTAGCCAATCAGAGACCGGGAATGGTTGTGATGTGAAAGTCAAGGAACTTTTGGACCGATGGCGTAGTGACGCAACGGAAACTGGCCTGGTGCCAGACTCGATGAGACCGCACGATGAGCCGTCAACGATTGGCTGTGATAAGGCTAAGGCTTGTCAGTGTGGCACACACACACATGCACACATGCGCGCGCATACACTTCAAAACACAACGACTCAAGATCACTTACCTCCGTATCCTCCTCCTCCTCCTCCTCCTCCTCCTCATCATCATCATCATCATCATCATCATCATCATGCTCCTCCTCCTCCTCCTCCTCATCATCATCCTTCTCCTCCTCCTTCTTTAAAAACAGAGATATTCTAACAACCGGCGAATGTTTTTGGAACGAAAGATAACATGAGATTAAAATAATTGCTACTAACACTGTTTGTTTTTTAGTTCAGAACATATTGCTATCTAAAGAAATGTTAGGTTTTATCAGGAACAACTCAAGAAAAAAAAGCGAATCAAACAACAAAAAAAATGCCAAAAGAAGAAACGAAAAGTGTAAAAAGTGGACGGGTAGGGGACAGTTAAGTGGTCAAAGAACTCCCAGTGCCAGTTGGACATCAAGATGGCTGGCAGATTACGATTGGATTTTGAACATTCACGCGATTGCAAGACAAAACCATCCAGGGGCCTTTTCTTCCAAGATGGCAGGCGGATAGAAGGAAGAGCAGCTTCTTCATGACTTAATTTTATTTTCTCGTGTTTCGTTTTCTCTGGAGAATGCCGACGGTCAAATTTTGGTCGGCAGGTTAAAAGTCGGTTCTTTTCATGTAAAAAAAAAAAAAAAATGTAGTTCTGACTTTTTAATAGTTTGTCGGTCAAGATATAATCTTAAGTCTCTGCCACGTCCGTGTACATGTTAAGATTCCAACTGTCTAGTCTCACAGTATCTCATGTCATGCGGTGTGAGACTGTGTGCGTGTGCGCGTGCGCTTGATGAATAGTCGTCAGCTTTGTATTCAGAAAGAACTTTGCAAAGTACGAGATGGAAGATACCCCCGATGAGCTTGATGTACAGATAAGTTCGTTATTGAATTACTTATTGACTGTTTAATGACTGCAGTAATTGCTTTATTAACCGTTGAAACATACCTGATACTCCGGTGAAAACTGATTGGACAATCTGACTGGCTAGTTGGTGATCATTGGTCCATTTCCACAGACCGTTGCATGTCTGTAGGAACCTCGGTGCAGCCACGGGATTAACGGTCCTCCTGCACGCAAAACACTCGTAAGTGTTGATTGAATAATTTCCTCGTCCCGCTTCATCGACCATGGCATCTCACATAACATTAATAAGCATAATTTTCCTGTAGACAAGTGTGTGTGTGTGTGTTTTGAGAGTAGGTATATGTTAGGTAGGTAGACAGTGGATGCCACCCATACTAAATATGGAATGTCATCAATTACAGCTGACTTGTACCACGAAGCTCTCATCATCTAAACTCTTATCGCTCCTTGTAAGGACTAGAAAGGCGGGAAGAAACAAAATTTTAAAAATTGAGAAGGAGGTATACATAAATATAAAGTAAATAAATACAATATATATGTGTATGTGCACAAAAATGAACTTAAAAGAACAGAGAGAGCGAAACACGAAACTTAGAAATGAGTTGCAGATGTAGTTGTAGTAGTCAGCGAAAAATTTAAAATATGCAATCACGCACGGTTGCACAAGCAAACAAGAATACACGTACACAAACACGTACAGACACACTCACTGACTCTCCGACTGACAGAGTTACTGACTGATTGACTTACAAACATAGGCATAAACTTCGTTGTCGTCGACAACATCTGTTTTCCATCGAGTGTTTCCGAGTAGTTTGGCGGCAACGGTAACTTCTAATGACGTTAGATCGGCTGGCGCTGATGACATCATTGAATTACGTCAGACCAGGTCGGCGTTGCCGTCATCGTGCGCATGCCCACTCAGGGGCCCGATGCCCACGCCCGGACTCTAGATATGCGATAGTTGTCTGCCCCTAGGGGAAGAAAGCCCACAGCCTCGGCGAACTTTCTTTTATCTTTTCCGCGATGGAGTCTGCTTCTTCGGCAACAGCGCGCGACAGGAACCCGATGTAAGAAACGAAACGGCTTCCTCATTCTCCTCCTCCAGCCTCCCTCTCCCCGGCAACACACACACACAGGCACACACACACACAGGCACACACACACACAATATTCAAGTGAAACAGTTGACCCGCGGGCTTTGATCAGGGGCCAGCCTCCTATTCTTTGGTGGACTGGTCTCTGGGGACGTATGACTATTAAGTCCTGCCTTTTGTTGATTTACACATGAATAAACTTCCTCCTTGGTGAAAGACAAATGAAATGCTTAGTTCGGCGTCACGTGCGCTTCATTACAGGCCCCTGGAGGGCGGAGAGTTGTCCCGCATGAGAACCAATTAACGGCAAAACTCACCCGTGCTCCTCACCGTGTAGTCATCACTGGTTAGGAGCTAAACGTGAATTGAAATCATCTCTGTTCAAAAAGAGATTTTTATGTAATTCAAGCATTGTCAATCCCTCAAAAAATCTTTATCGGATGATGAAGGATTAGCGTCTTGTTTACAGAAAGCGAACAATAAACTCGCTTCTTTTGTGCTGTCAAAAACAACAATGCTTTGGGGAGTTCGCAGAGGAGCAGGCCAGCAAATGTTTTCTTAACTTGAAAAGTATGATAAGTGAAGGGAACTCTAGATGACCTGTTGTTTTTTGATGAATGAAGCACAACATTGAATTCCCTCTCTCCCTCAATCAAAGAGTAACACAGTGGTGAATGTTCGGAGAGAGGAAACCCTAAAGGTGGCTACTCGATCGACTTTCAGAAGGACTGAAGAAGAAAGAGAGATTGTAAAAAAAAAACAACTTCAAGAAAAAGTTTGAGAATTAGTCGAGGGGAACTGGACAGACGAGGTCGCTGATGACGTTTTCCATGGCGACCTTTGGTGACCGACAAGAAGGTCTTGCACGTTCTCTGTAACTGTAAGCTTTCGAAAGAATGCAATTAACTGAATTGTACATACCTGTGATGTATTTCGACCACAGGTCAAAAAAGAAAAAAAATTATCTAATTTTCACCGTTGCTGCCACAAAGTTCATCTTTTTTTTCTATAAACTCAACTTCAGCTTCAGTACCCACGCATGGCTGGTCCTGGAAGGTGGGAGGACAGTTGACATGTACCTATCCCCAGCCAGAGTTCCAGACAATAGACTATCTGGGAACATTCCACACAGCTCCAGCAGAGGGAAACAATGATATTGTTGTAATATTTACCAGTTGCCTTCAGCACCGGATTCCTCCGACACCACCGATTAATTTGTAATCATCTTTGATTCTGTTATTTGCAGGCACTGGGTTGATACACATCCCGCAGCTGCTTTGGGAGGAAAATTAAATTTTGTTCCCTCTGACTTGCAGTAAATTCTGAGTAACTGAAAAATCTTTTTGTATACATAAAGATGATGATCTAAGTATGTGCCGTTGTGTGCATGTGTACACGTGTTTGTGTGTGTGTATACGGTAGAGAGATGGAGACTGTGCGTGTGTCTGTGAGAGACAGAGAGCGATGGCGATCATGGGTTTGTTCATATAAAAGCCTACTTCCCATTTATAAATAAGTAATCACATCTGAACAAATACTGTCAGTGTAAACGAGGAGTCCGCAGCTAAAATTTATAAATAAAGCATGAAGCCATGTTTGTGGTGTGTACCTTCTAACATTCATACCAACTGCCCAATGTTCATCAAATTTGGAAAGAATACTCTTGTCCTTTGTAGTTGGACTATGAACTGTGTTCGGGTGGTATTCGTTTCTTGAGAATGTTTATTTTCTACCTGTTAAGATGTTACCGATAGCTACACACAAACAAAAATACTGTACAGAAGAAATTTCGAACATATCACAGAACAATGGGTGGTTGCACTTTTATTTTGGCGGTTACAGTATAGAGACAAGATTTAAACCAGCAAAACAAAACCTGATTTTCTCATGAGAAAGTCTGGACACAGCGAAATATTGTCTTAAATATGGAAAGTTACTTCTGAGATATGAGGCCTGAAACTAGCGTGGAGATCATCAAGTGAAATCTGATGGGAAGCCATTGCCTTTTTTTCTGCCAGAATGTTGCTTGATTTTCATTAACTTGTAGAACGATCTTTTTCTCATTTCCTCGAAAGGGAAACCAGAAGTTCCCGAGTGTTCTGGTTTGCTTCCTTTGTTCTCTTCTGTTGCTGCAAGGCTGAGAGCAGACGCATGGTGGAGGCAGTGATGCCGGTACCGCCACCAAAGGACCATTGGAGGGCTTCCATCAGGAGGTCAACAAATTGACGGGAGGTATTCAGCGAGCATGCACAGACATCAAACAGTTTGCTTTGATTAAAAAAATGTCTGCTGCTTGAAAGATGGATTGTTTAGTATTACTGTTGCGAGCCGTCACTGCAGACTTCTCTTAGCAAAAAAACAAAAAAAAAAAACAAAAAAAAATACTTCTTACCTTCATCCTTACGTGTGTGCATGAGGTCATCCTGTCCCTAATAATAGCTTGTAGAACATAAAAAGAAAAACAACAAGCGAGACGATACATTGGGTTCTTATTTGCTGGCCGAAAAGTCTGAACTTATTGTGTAACATCTGTAAACTATAAAAAAAATGATAGATTTACCAGAGTAGAGATTCTTTACGAATGTCTCAGCTGCATCTGATTTAAGGTCGTTCTTAACCGTGCAAAATGCCGAAGGACCAAAGCTCCGAAGTTCCCCCAAGTCCCTGTTGTGCTGTCGAATGTATTGCCAGACAGGTTTTCACAGTATGTCAAGAACGTTCGACCCAGAAACCATCGGTTTCCTGTGACCTTTCCACACGACCTTTCCGAACATGGTCAGACATTCGATGACAATTCGTCCAATTAAGACGAGATAGCAGTTCCTCTGCTGACAGTAGACTTGTCGAAGTAAACATATTTACATACATTTGTGACGCCAAGTTGTTTATGTTTTGTTTATGTGCATCATTGTAGACGTGTACCTCGAGAAAATGGGGGCAGAAGTGTCTGAAAGTCTTAGGATATGTGGCACCGACTTTAACAGGTCGATCTTAAAACTCAGATCCATCCATCCATCCACCCATCCATCCGTCTAATCAATTAAGAGTAGACATCCAGGTAGATACAGCAGCAGGAAATATTCTTGGATTTTTATTTACTGACAAAAGGACCACCATTCCTTCTTCTTACTCCTTCTACCAAGATTGCACAGTTCATCAGTCACGCTAACATGATCATCAGTGTCTAACAATGGGGGCTGAAGACGCTGGACCAGAAGCCCAGGACGTGCAGTTCTCTTGGGAATCGCCACCAGACGGCGCCTCTCCCTGTGGAGTCACGCTCAGGCAGTCGGACAATGGTCCACGTTGAACAGTTGCATGCTTGTGGTCAGCAGACCGTGAAAGGTCAGCTGGTCAGACTCGGGACGGCAGCTAGTGTGTGTGTTCTCTGATGTCTTGCTTTAACTATTAAAACAGTTTTCACACTTGACTTCCTTAAAGAAGCAGCACGAAGTTAACCCTTTCTCTCTCGACAACCAGCATTCCATACGTTTACGGCTGAGTTTTCAAGAATTGTTGACACATCGTTTGTTTCAACTTCCTCGTCGTTGAAGACATCATTCTCAACATCATTAACTCTCACAAGCATCGTCTGCAAATCATCCAGCTCACATCTGTTATCGCCATTGTTTATGGAAGTGTTTACCTACCACGCAACATAAACTAGTTGTCTCACATTGCGACTTCATCTCTTTCTAGAAGAATTCCGATCTTGTCGTGTCCACCATTCCAAGTATTTTGCGATTATTTTTGTTACATCATTAAGTTTTTCTCTTCTCTTTAATCAGCCTGTGACATTTAGGAACAACTTGCACAAACTTTATCAAATCACTTGCAGATGTTAATAATTTGTAATATAGCAAACGAAAGATATTTCACTTGATTTCATCAGAGTAGGACATTATATAAGATAAACAACAAAGAACCGAACTACCGAGGTTCTGATACTGTTTACAATGTACCAGACCTCTAGTGACGATGCTTGCGATGAATGTTTGTTGAAGTCACATGACATATCGCTGTTGATTGGCTGGTGTGTGGTAACAGCGCCATCTGCGAGATCGGAGCTTTATGTGTCTACCGACATTTATTAAACTTGCCAACGACACAAAAGCATCTTTGGAGAAAGTTTAATCGCTGTCGTACCGCCCATCAGTCCATCCATCGTCAGGACGAGCAGCACAGAGTGAATGGCATAGGTCAGACCACATCTGTGTCCTGTCTCCAACGTCTCTCTGTCTCTCCCTCTCTCCCCCGCTCTCTCTCTCTCTCTCTGTCTCTCCCTCTCTCCTCTTCCCCCCTCTCTCTGTAATGATGAGTATAATGACTTCCAACGTTAGTCGCCATAATAAGTGCGCGGATCTCTAACTGTAAGTGCGGATCTCTAACTGTAAGTGCGGATCTCTAACTGTAAGTGCGGATCTCTAACAGTAAGTGCGGATCTCTAACTGTAAGTGTGGATCTCTAACTGTAAGTGCGGATCTATAGCGGCAAACAGAGCGGCAGATACATTATTGATAGACATAAGCTCGCGGTTCAACGCGACAAGCACGCGGATCTGAAGCGGCAGCGGATAATTTTGTCCGCTCAGTAATTCTGTCGAAATGGAAGCCATCACCAAAACCTTCAACCAAAGCTGTAGTTGTCAAGCTAGTATATTGAAACGCACAAACACCTGCAAGCTAGCCATAATAATAATAATAATAATAATAATAAAATAAAGAAGAGAGTGTATATCAAAGAAAAAATTAAAATTTTTTGCCAAAATATTCCCTGGACCTGCAACATTCCAACTGAAGCCACTCGGCTCTGGCAACTTCATCAAACGCAGTCACCAGTTGTTTGAATCATTGAATTGTCGATGAAAGGACGGATTTAAAGTGTGGACATGGGTGTTAGAGGTGTGTGCAAATAACGAAAGTTGCGGGCGACAGCCGTTAACACACAGGCACACGCACACACATGCCCGCACGCGCCAGAACGTTTCGCACGACAAGCTTCAAAACATGGCCGTAGCGGGATGTTTTGCACATTTTTCTTCTCGTCGATGTATCGGCGCTCTAGGGTGGTGAAAGGTCACTTTGTTGTCCTTTGCTGACTTTCGTAAGCATAATAAGTTAAAAGAAAAAGATTTTCGAGCGATCTAGTTTCATCATTTTTTTCTATTTTTACAGCATTTATCTCCATTTTTAAAGTATGTTCAGTTTTGCACCTGAGCCGACGATCACTCGATGGTGTGTCCGGCCGAGAAGAAATTCTCTTTTGTGGGATGTTGACATTTTCAAAACATTTGTCTTGTTGTACGGAGGTTACATTCGAGGCCATGTTACTTGAAATCACAAGAGAGAAATTGCGGGCAGAGCTTTGTTCGATGTGGTGCAATCGGTTTGTGCATTCAGCTCGTAAACTTTACTGAGGTACTGGTGCGATGATGATGATGATGATGATGATGATGATGATGATGATGATGATGAGGAGGAGGAGGAGGAGGAGGAGGAGAAGGAAAGTGCAGTTGTACAGTGGATTTTCCCGTTCTTAAAAGCGAACTGAATGCCCTTTACAAAATATATCACAATATAAAAAAAATCCAACGAAAATAATGGCGGAGAAGGAGGTGAGACATGATGCAGCAATTTTCTGTACAGTCAAGTGTTCTCGTCTACTGCCTCCAGGGTCTACAGTGTCGCGCTCCTTGTGGCCGAAAAAGATTGTTTTTGATGTCTGCACGCTCCATCTGCTTTTGGACTTCTACACAGACACTGTAGGCGTGTTATAAGGCTAAGACTATTGGCTTACGGATCATCGGACTCCACGGTCGGCGTGTGATGCGTGACGGAAAGGTCAGATCGAAGCGTGTCGACCTCGCGAGCGCGTGGGCGTGTTTGTAGACTCGCTTGTTTGCGTCACGCTCTGAAACACTGTGCCGTGCCCTCTGACCTTTCCCTTCCGGATTGCATGAGGCAAGCACGCGGTGATCGAACGATCAATGGCGTCTGTTTGGGGTGAAAAAAAAAATTAAGTATGTCTCGCGTCCTTTTCAGAAGGAGGGGAAAAATAAAAAAAGGAAAACAAAATATCGTGCAAGGATCTATGATGGTTCTTGCCTTGGGTTGTTTAGTCGCTCGCTCGAAACGCCCTTGTGTCTGAGGATCTTAGACAAGTGACATGAAATCACAAGGAGAAGAACCCATTCGTATGCACGTGACATTTCAATCTCATATCACTCAAACGTAGTAACAAAGATACACATGTACTTCAATTTTTTTGCATGTTGACAGAACAGTTAGTGTCTTCATTTTTTTCTCTTATAAATTAGAATATAAAAGAAGTTAGCAATGCAAAAAATATTTAAACTGCACTTCTTTTAACAGATTTTAAAAAATTCTTGTTTCAAAATTGCAAATATGTTATGACTTTTAATATGTCCATCTATGCCAGTGTTTATGCGAACTTAATTCGGACCAGCTGCCTTTCATGAATTATTTACCTGCCTGTCCACCTGTTCAGGCCCTTGCTTGTTAACCAGTCCTTTCAATTAAGTTAAAAATTTATGCATAAGTGGATTCTCAGAAAAAGTTTCACAAGTTTCCACATACCAATTTAGAACATAAATTCTCTCTTGATTAATTCTCATTGTGCGGTCTACCTGTGTTGAAAATATTCAGCACGACCTGCCTATAAGACACCAGAGCTCTCAGTAAACCTTCATAGAAGATGGACTAACTGTTTAGTATACGTCACACAGCTGGAACTGCAACATGGAACCGTTTCTAATTGACTCCACTGACTGACTTCCAGAAGTTCTCAAATATAATCAGAGTGTCACTCTACCCTCGTTAACATTCCCCACAGTGATGAACATCGACCTCTGATTTCTTGGGTAGCCTACCCAAACTCGTTCCCTCCACAAAGCCGAGGTTCGTTTTCCGGCAGGTAGGCAACTGGTGACGTCACAGGCCCAACAGGATCACGAGGAGAAATTAACTTCTGTTTCCCCCATCGGAATTGCAGCAAACATCAACTCATCAAGCGATCGACGTCACCCGTAATCCCAGCATGCCCCGTGCCAGCCTCGCTCTGGCACCGTCTCCACATCGCGTGATTTTCCATCGGTTATACAGCAGAACAAAGGAGAAAAAATGCCTCTCCAGATTTCAGATTGTCGTCTGCTAAAAATGTTTGTTTGCGCCAGGGAGCGTGCTCGTGCGCCGATATATTTCCTATTTTAAATGCGTCTACAACACACGCCTTTCTTGTCCTCTTGTCAGCATTGTCTTCGGTTGCTTCCTAAAAACTTTCTGGAGTTTATACGCCTCGTCAATGCCGAGAAAAAATCTTTATCAGACACAGTCGCTTAAAAAAAATTTCTCCCACGCAATATATTAATAACTTATAAAAGTTTAGCCCACACTGTAATTTTTTATAGCTCTTTAAAAAAACCCAACAAATACAAACAAACAAAAAACTTCCAACATATTAGAAATAACTCATGCCAACTAAAAAAGACATGATTACTTATTATGAGTCTTCCAATAATTTAAAAACTTATCCAACGCCTCCCCTTACATTGTAATAATAATAATATCTTTCCTAATGTTGCCAAATGCAAAAACCTCCAGCGTAGATGTCTTTTGCTATTCTCATGTTACTGTTTCATTTCACCATCTAAGCAATTCTGGAGAAAATTATTTCCGAAAATAAATTGGTTTTTCGAGACAGTTCAGTTGATGTTGAGCATCACCATAGTAGACTAACAGATGTGACCCCACCCTGATGACAACATGGACAGTGCGACCTCGCCTACTCGCCAAGATGGTCATGGCCTGAGGGAGGTCCTCGCCATCTGTGGTGAGCTGCACTCATGCGACAGTCCGCCGATGTTTGCTTGTGACCATCATAACCGTCTTGTCCAGAAACCTTTGTCCTCTGCCTGTTGGGCATCTTCTACAATTTAGAAATTTCCAATATAACAAAAAACCTTCATCGTCGTCTTCTAGGTTTTGTTCTTCTGCTTCATGGTGTTCTTTATATTCTTGATTTTCTACATGTTCGTTATATTTGTATGTTTTTTGAAGTTCTACTTCTTGCCGTTTTTATTATTTTTTTTTATGTTCATCTTTTTTTTTTTTTTTTTTTTTATTTTTTATGTTCTGCTTGTTGTTGTTTGTATTATTGCTCTTTTTTGTATTCTTTTCTCGTCACTTTCGTTTTCTTTTCTTCTACTCTTCTTTCTGCTATCTCTGTATAGCTTTCTGTTTGTTTTCCTCAGATATTTATTTTTTTTTACTTCCTTTTCCTTCTGTTTTCTTTCTTTTCAATTGACTGTATGTCACTAAACAAACTACAAACTTACACGCATACCTCGAATATTTTATTTTTTTGTTTGTCTCACTGTTTCTGTGTATACATGCCTGCCTGCGTGCCTGAATCTTGCTCAGTGTGATTGCTTCAGTGTCCACCATCTTGTCTCGGCCTCCGCCCACGTTTGAAGACAGTGGCAAGGATGAGAGGCACTAATTAAGTTGACAGCAAGCACAGAGCTGTGAGCTCTTTTTTTCATTACTTGTCTCTTCCTGGGTTAGTTAGTCCCCCTCCCTACCCTTGCCTTGCAGGCGTCAGACACGTCAGATGGCGACCGTTAGTGGGTGGAGCTGATGTGGGTGAGGTTGGTGTCCCCCACAAGAAATTACTTTTTCTCCGAGATACCTAGTAATATAGGTTCTCCTGTATATCTCGTGTCACATGACACTGGCGAACTACAACGATTACATGCACGCGAACGCACGCACGCACGCACGCACACATAGATAGAGATGCAAAGAGTCATTGTTAGAGATAGGGGGAAAAAGAGAGCTTCAGATAGGAAGAGTGTGGGAAGAGAGGTGGAATGAAGGAAAAATGAAAGAAGCCATAGAGACGAAATAAATCATTTGGGTGAGAGAAAGAAGGAAGGAAGAGAAATGAAAGAAGCTTTAGAGATGTAATGATATTTTGTTTTAAAGACAGAGAGAAATAAATAAACAAAGAAGGAACGAACAAAACAACGAAGGAACGAACGAACGAAGCAAACAAAGAAAGAACTAAAGAAAGAATAAACGAACCAAAGAATGAACAAACGAACGACGAAAGAACGAATGAACGAACGAACGAATAAATAAAACAACGAACGATACAAAGAAAGAACTAAAGACAGAAAGAACAAAAAAAAAAAAAAAAAAAAAAAAAAAACAAAAACAAAAGAAAGAAAGAACTAAAGACAGAAAGAAAGAGAAAAATGCTTTATAATATTTTGAAACTATCGATCACCTAATCTACTTCATACTCATTCTGTAATCCCCGTCCTGCAAATTTCTTTCTTCTGTCAAGCCAGATGGTCGTAAACAAATCTTCCTAAAGGTCATTCTAATGTGGCAGCTCTGAATGTTTTCTTCCTTAATCTCGAGACCGCAGACAAAAAAAGAACGAGGAAGAAAATTCATCAACTTAGTGAAATGTCACACTCCTGTGTACAATCTGTTTATGAATAGAAGAAAAAGTGAGTGGAAGAGTTTTTGTTTCTGCAAGACCTATGTATACCTGGCTGCTCACCTGCAGGTAGAAGAGAAACAAGAAGAGAAAGTTTCCTCTATGTAATCTTTTCTGCTTTCATTAAAATACTTCTTTAAAAAGTTCGAATTAAAATTCAGAGGCTTTTGTCCATGGTAATTGTGACATTTCAGGTGGGCTTTATTTACCCTGAGGAGAATGTGATTGAGATTGTGACATTTCGCTTCATTTTACCTTGCCTTTACACTCAGTTTTTTTTTTTCCAAAATAAATTACGAAAAAGTTTGAAACTAAGTTGCTTGTCTGTCTGACTGATTTGTTTGTTGATAAACTTAGCTGGATGTCATTGGCTCACTCGCTGTTTTGTTTCTTTTGTTTTCGTCCAGTGATTAGTTTGGTATATTTTGGTTTGTATGTTCCTGAATGGTTTTGTTGATCAGCTGCCATCTTTAAACACGATTTCCTTTATTTCCTTCCATAGAGGGTTGGGGAGGGTAAGGCAGTGAGGGAGAGACTGATCTTTCGTAAAGCTGACCCCGAGAAAAGTGAGGTTTGTAACACCTTCCCCTCCTCCCACAACGACCTGAAAAGGTCAGAAGATGACTTTTACCTATGGTCTTCACTTTTTCTTTTTCCTTTTTAGAGGTGGGGTGGTAGACTTATGATGGGTGTATAAAACTGCAAGAGGAAGAGTCCGGTGATTCAAGCATACACTGAGACAATTTCTCTCTTCTCATCATCTTTCATTCGTTCGTTCGTAGGTTTTCTTTCGTAGTTTTTCATTTCGTTCGTAGTTTCTGTTTCTGATTTGTTCGTTCATTATTAGTTTCTTTATGTATTTCATTTGTTGTAAATAGTTTCGCTTTCTTATTTGCTTGTTCGTTCTTCATTTCATAATTATTTTTTTTAATTTAAAGTTTCTCTCATTTGTTCGGTTATTCTTAGTTTCGCTTTTTTTTTAATTTTTCATAATCTCCTTTTTCATTAAATGTTAGTTCTTAATTTCTTTCTTTTTTCGTCTTTTTCATCCCGATTTGTCTTTTCTGTTCTCTGTAATACTCTTTTTTTTAGAATATAAATTTTTTTAATGGCAATTTAAGACATTGAAATGCAGTAAGAACTAAGCCCTCCACACACCCGTTCACCCTATGACCTCAGCCCTCCGCTCCTCTGTTGCAGGACAATGAGCACCTCGTCCATCAACGCCTCGTTCCCCAGACTATCGGCCGCCATGTTTGCCCTCACGCTTCTGGCCCTCCTCGCCCTCTGCGCCCAGCACGCGCATGCGCAGCAGGAAGAGGGTGAGGCATATCAGATGGGCAGGGCACGCGCGCTGGAGGGGGCGCTGCAGGAGGTGCTGTCTGAGCAAGGTCTAGCGGAGGAAGAGGTGGACCACATTCTGTATCTACTAGGCGCCCGGCCTCTGCGGCCCAGTGGCATCAACAAAAGGATGGGTTGGAAGCAGATCCAGATCCCCATCCAGACACGCTTCGCTGCCTTCGGGACCAAGCTGGTGCCCAGCCGTAACCATGGTGATTCCTCGGGGCCCAACCTCCTGCGTTACGGAAGAAGTGTGTGAGGACAGTCCACATCGTTGCAACAGAAAGCCAGGCAGGGAGATAGTTCCAACTCCTCACGGAGAAAAAAGACTCAAAGAACATTTGCATATGAAACAATAAAGACAGTGTAGACTGTATAGTAAGTTAGGATAGCCTGAGGACGGACAAATAAACCTTCAACACAAACGCAGATTGTAGTATTTTTGTGGAAGAACAAAGACATCAATCAAATGCATTTTAAACTCCATTCCTTGCGCAACTTCTTTTAACTAATATTCAATTATTAGACGAGACTGATATTTAGTTTCAACTATCGATCTTGTCATTGAAATCAATCACGTGTGTATACAGTAAATCTTTAAACTCTTTATGTGTTTAGTTAACATTTGCCGGCAGGAATTATAGCGAAAACAGTTTAAATTTGACGAAAGCCATCAGTTGTCATATTCAACACAACAATCACAGTTTCAAGCTGTCATGGCTGTCACAATTCATAGTTGCCATAGTAACCATAGCTGATGAAGCTGTTCCAGTGTTCACATCCAATGCAGTAAGCACAACTCACTCTCACAGTTCATATTTAGTACGGTAGTTGCAGTTCTTCTCTACACATCCACCACACGTTGCATTCACACTGCAGTCTCAGTTGGATAGTAGAACGATAAGTGTTGCCATTCTTGCTGTCTCTGGAAAAAAATGAGACTGATAAAGGGAGCAATAAACATTTGGAAGCGAAGGTGTCACCAGTCGAGTTTGTTGAGAAACTCACACACTCTTGCTGCTCATCCCCTTCCCTTTCCTTTCACCTTTTCTACTTCCCCAAGTTACTCCACCTTTTCAACTATTTTCTTGTACTCTAGTATTTTGTCTTCCTTTCTGCTGCAGATGCAAATATCTTTCGTTCTCTCTTTCACTCTCTTTCTCTCTAACACACACTATCTCAATATCCTCCTTTTTAACACCAATGTACCCAGTCTTCAAAAAAAAAAAAAAAAAAAAAAAAAAACAAACCACACACAGTCACAATTAAGAAAGAAAGAGAGAAAGAGAGGGAGGCAGGTTTTCTACAAAACGATATCCTGCTAGACATGGACCAGAATGCCAGACCCGTTACATTAACCTCGAATTACCTGCTCTTGTCGCTGCGTCCTCGCGGCCGGACGTGACGTCATGAGCACGTTAAACGTCGGTCGCTTTTAGCGACGTGAGGTAGCGGTTACTGCAGGGAGACCCGTTTGATGGCTAATCATAACATCACGTACAGCTTACAGGCAATCCCAGCAGTCCGCACATGCATCCGCCCGAGATAAGGTTTCAGATGCTGGGCCTGCAGTCGGCCTTGGCTTCTGGAGGAGTCCGTGCGAGCGGAAAGTGGAAATAACAAGTATTGTGCTCTGAAATTTATTCTATGGCGGCGAATGTTACAGCCTTGGTTTATGCAATGATTGAGAACGGATACTTATTTCCCAGCGAATAAAAAAAAGTGATTCCATTCTATAATTACATGTTTTTAGGAGAGAATGAACTAGCGGAATCCCGGTGAGCTACACGATAAGGATGAGAAATATTATAAGTGCAACTTTGTAAAGGAAAATAAGGCACTGGGTTTGTGATAAAACTTTTAATGAGACAGATATTGTTATACCACTTGCCAAATACGAATGCCATTTGTCTTAGTGCGCGTTTGTAATACAGAACAGCAGACATTTTCCCAAGACAAAGTAAAAGTCGTTGAACACCTTTACAGGAACATTTGCTGAACATCGAGGACGAAGAGATAGACACTTGCGACGAATGTCTCCCTAGGACACAGTAACAAACACATGGAATAAACATTTTCCTATCTAGGACAGAGTAACAAACACTTGCTATAAAACTCTCCAGGAAAACATAACAGATGCTGAATACCTGTCCAGGATGCAAAGACGGACACTTGCAGGCCGGTGTGGCGATCTCCACCTTTACTTCTCACAGTGCGCAGGCGCAGGGGTCAACAGGTCATGTCCACCGTATGAGGGTCATTTCTGCCAAGACACCACAGAGGTAGTTGTTTATAAGGCCCATCAACATCCCTCGTTGAGGGGCACTCGGTAGTGTAGTGATTATTGTTACACATTACATTCAAATTCACTAAAAATCAGTCTGTGCATACTATATTACAGGCCCGTTCTTAGCCCCCGCGGGGCCCGAGGCAAAGGGCATGTGCGGGGCCCTCACGCCACGATCACACGGTTTTAGTTGGGATCTAGTCACTTTTTTTCCTCAGGGATATCTCGTCTTTTATCATTGACAGCACGCTGCATACACATTACAACATAAGCCTACGATTAATTTATTTGTAACGTTCGTCAATAGGTTACAATCAAAAGCGCGGGGCCCCTTGAAGCGCGGGGCCCTAGGCAGATGCCTCGTCCGCCTGCCCCTAAGCACGGCCCTGCTATATTAGCAAGCTATACTAGTATATAACGCCAGAATACAAACCTAGAAAAAAAGTAGCAGACGAACCCTAAAAATTTAAATAAAAAAAATCAAAATTACAAATGTAACTTATTACATCAGTTATATGCTCTATTCGCTACATTTGTAAGCTGACATTTAACTGAGCTGCATCACAACATGTCCTCGACCAGCGAATCTTCCAGAATTGGTATATACTCAATATTGCATATTACCATATTACAATTTGCATTTTACACTGTCTGCGCATGCGTCATCTGTTGACCCCTGCGCCTGCGCACTGTGAGTACTAAACTTGCTTCTCATGTAAAGCTCGAGATCGCCACATCGGAACAACAGTCTGTTCAGAGCTTACATCTGTCTGTCTGTCTGTCTGTCTGTCTGTCTGTCTGTCTGTCTGTCTGCCTGCCTGGCTGCCTGCCTGCCTGCCTGTCTGTCTGTCTGTCTGTCTGTCTGTCCCTTCCACACGCCATATGTATGTGGTATGTGCGAGGCAACCTGCTGGTCGTGAATATATTATTTTCCCCAAAGTTGTGCCACGCATGCGCAAACTGTCGCTTAGTCTGTGCTTTTTATGTTCAACAAACTTCAACTAGATGAACTGGTAATTGGTTTGACCCAAGCTGTTACAGTGTAATGGATATAGCAAACGATTTGAAATGATTGAAGGGGGAGGTTGGAGGTTCGATTGCTATCGTTTTTTTTTTTCGTTTTTTTTTTTTTTTTGTGTGTACACGTTTTGACTTGTGTGTATGTGTGTGCTTGCGTGTGTGTATGTCTTACCTACTTAACTCAACAAGTAGTTTGGAGTTTAATACGCATCTTGTTTTTCAACCAAAATATTTAGAAATTAATTTAAAGTGAAAGAAGATATTCTCATTAACAGAATGTTATCAGCCTCGGGCATATTCCCCACAGGGTGTGTACAAACGAAATTAAACTTTCTCAGTCCCTTGGGCGATGACTCGCATTTCTCTTATCACGTGATCTGAGTCAGTGGTCCATCACAGATGTACGTTCAATACCTGGCGACTCTGACCACTCATCTTCCCTGTGCACCTGTGTAAGAGGACCTGGTTCAGATGAATACAAAGAGATCTCTCAACAGTACGCCTGACTTGCTCAGGTAAGGTTGCATCCAGACCGGCACAGGTGGAACAACACAACTGATTACACTCACGCAAACGGAATTTTACAGGATGGACTTGAATAAGAGAAAGAAACAGCTAAATTAGGGGAAATAAACCATAGTGTACAAAAAGGAGAGAGAGAGCAGTTGAGACTGTTGATGGAAGGATACTGGATACCAGTTAAACTGGAACATTTCAGATTTAACAAAGGGTTACTTGTTTTTGCACCGATTCAAAGATTATGTGAGTAGCAGAAACGACAATCTTTTCTTTTGTTCCTCCTTTTCTCTTTTCTGCTTGTTTGCTTATTTTATTTTTGGAGCTTGCCAACATACCGATAATTCTCTCCTGAAATGAAACCGCATTTCCACAAGAAATGCAAAGTCGATCGCACTAATGTCTGTGTTGACCGAGTTTTAAAGCACCATTGTCCAGAAGAAATGCTAAAATAGTAAACTCTGGGAAGGTTATTGATTCTGAGAAGGGAGAGGCAATAGAAAGATAGGAGATAGAAAGGGGAATGAAGAAGCAAAACGAAGGACAAAGCGTGAGTGTGAAGGGAAGCATGAAAGAGAGAGAAAAAAAGAAAAAAATAGGTAGAAATTGGTTTATAAAATTCTTCATTAAAAGAAAAAAATTATAAGAGAACAGGAGAACGAAGAAAATGGAATAAAAAATTATAAAGGAATAAAAATTGAAAATAGACGATAGAGAAGATCCAGTCGATGCTTTTGTGGCCTTTCCGTTTCTTTATTCGTTGTTCGTGAAAATCTTCAGAATTTCGTAGTTTAAACTGTATCATCCGCCCACACACATTAAACACAGCTAACAGTGGAGGATTGGTCGGTATACCACTAAACCCCACGACCTGTCCTCACCTGCACATCCAAGCGGCTTGTTTCAATGTCTTTGATCTACTGAAATTTCTTTGCTGTTTATTTATCTACAACAGTATCACTTTACACTGTCAGTCACTAGAAACAACATTAAAGACCCACATTAGTCGTCACATTAATGGGACATTTTACAATCAAAAGCCTTGCCAAGATCGACACTTAGAGTACACAAAGATACATTTTCGGACAAAGCTCGAATCCAACCAAAGCGGAGATGAAAGAAACTTGTACGAGTTGTTATCTAGGACAAACAATTTGAAGTTCTTAAAAGTGAAAGGCAAACTGAAGTTTGTGACGATTGTCAATTCCAAATTAGAACTACAGTCAACGGACTCTGCGCACAGTCGGAGATTTCCTTTGAAACTTTCGTCGAGATGCAGACGATTCTGTGACAGAGACAAATAAGAAAATGTAGTTATTGAAATAAAAGCGAAAGGTTGCCTCATCAGGATGCCTGGTCATTCTTTCAACTCGTCATCTACGGTAGATATTTCAGGCATGCTATATTTACAGACACAATGTGATAAGAAATGAAAGTGGAAAAAGGTAAGTTATGATAAAAAAAAATCATCTGTAATGTGGGCTGCAGGAAACATATTTCACCTGTATAGGATATTTTATTATAGGTACAAACACTCTCCTCCCTCTCTCTATCCTATACCATAAAACATTAGATGCTTCCCAACTCTAGAACCCCTGTTTTAAACACTACCTTTGTACATATTCACCTTCAATTCTCTGTTAATATCATAGCTTATGGTAATTACTATTTATTCCCTTACTACTTAATTAGCTTATTCCTTCCCGCGTATACGTTGAGGGATAAATGGAAAAAAGTCTGTATTGCTTACTTTACCTGTCTCGTTAATAAAGAATTGTCATTGATATATATATATGGAATCTTAAAAAAAATCAAACTGCTGGAATAGATGGCCTTGTATCAGGCATCTTTAAGTATTATGCCAAAGTTATTGCCTTCTTTTTGGCAGATGAGCTCAATCCTATTTTCTACACTGAAAAGTTGTCAGAAGCTGTTATACAGCCACTACATAAGATAGGTAGCCTACTGAACCAGAAAACTACTATGGGCTAACCCTATTAAACAGATGCAGTAAATCAAGAATAAAACAGGCGCTTGTCTGATTGTTTCCAAGACAATAATTTATTACACGAGACCCAAACAGGATTGAAAAAAAAATCCACTCCACAGTAGATAATATTTTTATTCTGTTAGCTATGGCTCAACGCTGCCTCACACATCAAAAATTAAAAAAAAATACATTTTGCATTCATAGATTTCCATAAAGCTTCTAACCTATTATCTCAAACAAAATAATGGTAAGTTTTTTTTTTAAATGGTATCAGAGGAATGATGCTAGCTGTTAAACTACTTCATTACTTTATATTCATGATTGTGGCTACTCGCAGAACTATTGGTATGCACATTGTATGTCTTTTTAAGTTTAAGTAACAAAAATATTCTGAAATAATTTACATAGAATGAATTTAATTAGTTGCTGTGTGCACCTCTCATGACAACCCAGATGTAACCAGAGGTTTGACATGGCTGCCGGAGACCTCAAAGTAAACTTTGACAAATCGAACATCGTTTGTCTTTCGTAATGGAGGTTACCTGTCGGGCAACGAGCAATGCTTTTTTCCTAAGGTCATCATGTCAAAGTTGTAAATTTTTATAAATACTTTGGCCTGTACTTATCCTCAAGGCTGTCTTTTAGAAGAACCTTCGAAGATATTACAAGAAAAGCCGTTGAGGCGTTATGAATGTATAAAGCAATGTAGAAACTTGAAGACATTACTCCATCAATCTTTTTTAACTTGTTTGATAGACAAGTAAGAATCTTCATGTTGTACACTTCTAAAGTCTGGGATAATTAAGAACAATGGGAAGTTGAGTTTTGACTAAAAACTTTGGCCCTCGCACACCTAACGGTATGTTATATATAACTGGCCGTTTACTGAGATACTTACACACCTTGCCAAGATACTGGCTCCACATCACTAAATAGAATAGATATTAATGTTACCTGACAAAGCTTGTTTATCCACAAGAGTGGTAAGTCCTGCTGGGGAGCAAAAGTACACGATGGTCTTTACAGAAACCAGTTTGTGTGGGAGAATCAGATGGCGGAAGAAGTTAAACGGTTTTTCCGAGTCTGTAAAGATTAGTTGATTGCTTTTCAATGACTGGCAGATCACTTATCTGGTTTACTTCGTACTTTAAACATTTGGTATTACGCCCAGTAAAATAGTGGTTAAACACCGCTTATCACCACTGCACTGAGTGGCTCAGGGTTCAAATCTCGTCTCGGGACTCTATGTATATGACACCTGTACGCAGGCCTGTTTCCCTTAATACGTGTTAAATATATTTAGAAGATGCAAACAGCCAGACAGGATAGAAGAGCAGGCAGAAATAGTAGACATATTCAAACTGGCAGAGAAATCGGGCTTCAAAACTCGACTTCATAAAGCAAGTCATACAATTTTAGGCAAACAAACGAGAAAGACTAAATTTCAGATAATAACGTTGAACATCACAAAAGTATAAATTGCTTTGTATTCCACTAAAGGGTGTGCTGTGTGACATTTCAATCCTTATGGTCATCTTCATCTCTTTCTCCTCCTTAACTGCTTCGGGGAACTTCAGGTCCTAATTCATACAAAATTTCCTTTTTTTTTTTTTTCAAATCATTGTACCTTCCCCTGGTCTATTAGTTTCAGCAGGAAAACTGATTTTGCTGAAAGAAACAGGTCATCAGATGAACGTTAAACAAATGCCTTTAAACAACGAGATATTAATGGATTTTTGTCCTGCCGAATGGCCGGACTTTGTCCCCATTGCTAACCCACTGCGCGAGCGCGGCCGATGTTGTTACTCTCCGCCGCAGGGAAATCGAGCGAGTCACTCACGCGACGTGACCCGGCCTCAAAGGCACAGTTAAAATCCCATAATATTCGATCCTCTTGTGTCTCACTTGTGGAGAAATAAATATATCTACCCGTACGCGACAAGACCATGTTTAATGTTCCTGGTCCACACAGCTTGTGAGATTGTCAGAAGTTCAAAGGTCAGCGTCCATCTCCAACTACTTTGTGTGCGATTGGTTGACGAAATATTTTGTACACAATTTATTGTATTTCCTGCACTCCCCCACATATGTACACTCCAACCCCTCCCACATCCACCTGTCCATAAAATGCACGAGTGTTGGGTTTCGCCCATTTTCCGCTCAGGTAAGAACAACCATCAAAGCAGCGGTGAGCAAACACCAGGACAGGACAGGTGAGAGCGGCGCATTAGCAAAAGAGCATTTGATGTGCAATGCACGTGCGTTGAAAAGCAAGTAAAACATGCTGCAAGGTGTGCACAGCGTAAGCTAACAAGAGCTAAACGAGGGGATAACAAATCTTTAAGAGCGCTTGGGTATTGCTGAAAGCGACATGGACGAGGGAGAAAATATCAAAGCGAAATCGTAAACAGCTTCAAGAGCTGTAGGTAAAAAGACGAAGTGTGGAAGGTCGGAAACTTCTTATTGTTTACCCTCTTTTTCTTTCTGCATGCACACAGAAAACACACATACGCATACACATATTTTCTCTCCACCACCCCGAGCAGGATGGAGGCTTAGGGTTTCAGCATGAACGAACCCTGGAGCTAGATGTAGGAGAATTGATAATGACGACGACGACGACGACGACGAAGAAGAAGAAGATGACGACGACGACGACGAAAGTGATGATGATTAAAGTATCCAGCGACGATCCGGCCCACCCGGCCGTTGCCTTCGGATTGTGGCAAAGGGAGACACCTCCTTGCATTAGAGTTTGCATCGGTTTAACCCCTTTTCTGTGTGAAATCCCCGCGTGAGATCATCCGACTGGATTATCGTGTTCTTTCACTCCTCGTTACAGTCGCATTTTTCCATCTGAGACGATTAATTTCAAACATTAATAAAATGCAATAAACGAAAACAAAATAAATACAATAAAAAAAGAGAAGCACATTGTGAGTTCCAAAAGACCTTTCGGGGTCATTAGTGCAACAACGCAATGGAACAATGGAACTGCTGACCGACAGACTGGATCTTTCGATCGAACACTTTCGACTCTGGCTTCATTCCTTCGCTTCGGTTTTTTTCTTTCTTTTTTTTTTTTTTAAAGTACCCATCTCGAGTTTCAACGAATCCACTCCAGTAGCGATGGCCTTCTGTTTTATAGGATGTCACCGATCAACATTTTCATGATCCCCATAACATTTGTTTCATGAAGATTTTCCGCAATTTGTCTTCATGGTTCAGCACGCAGTGATCTCCCTCTTATTACCAGAAGGAGGCTGAGGTCATCGCTGTGTCACCTGTCCGTGCTTTGCTCTTTGGCTTGAAGTCACTGTCACTGCTTCGTGGAGACCGTGAGCTTGCTAGTTGGCCAAGATGATGATGATGATAGATGATGATTGATGATGATGTGTGTGTGTAGAACCACTCCTGACCGCAGCTCACAAAGTCCACGTTACATCCACTTAACCTCATGGCCTCATGTCGACCCAAGTTGACCCCTTGCAGTTTACCTCCTACTATCATATTCCCTGTTGTGTTTTATTGTAATCGTTATTGCTATTGGCATGAAAGTGCCAGACAAAGACACTACATTGGTCATGAGAACCTTTTTCTCTTCTTTGAGATCGATCAGACCAATGTCAAGGAATGAACCCAGAACGAAAAGTCATGGAAAATCGCACACAGTCCAGGACTTTCGATCGCTGAGTGTTTATATTCTATGAGCGCATTAATCTTCTTGACAAAATTCGACCCTATTTGATGCTGGGATGTTCTTTGGGTTTTTTTTTTTAAGATTGACAGAAAAAGAGATTGTTCTTTCTTAAAGAACACCAACTTTCGTCTAAGTAACACTACTACTACTTTGAATAGTTAAGGACGAAGAATAAAAACAACAGGAAGCTGGTGGACATTTAAAGGCCATTTTGGAGCTGTTGTAGGAGCTATCTCCAGCAAAAACAGCACAACACCACGAAACCGATAGCGACTTCCTGTGAGGTGAAGCCAGCACAGTTGTGTTTGCACATCATTGGACTACGATCTGCCCACGAGAAACTCATCAGGACTTGTTATTTTTTCGCCCGCTAGGGGTACATACAGTCGTGTCCCAGGAATGCTGCGCAAGTAACGATTGCGCCAGCTTCCGCTGCTCCCGTTGTCTGTGACCGTGTCGTCTGCTGGAAAAACAGAGGAGGGAGGACGTGGGGCCAGCGACACAGCCAGGAAATTAACCCCTTCCATCTTAATATGGTCTCGTGCTCCGCAGGACAAAGGCAGCCTGTCCTTTTAAAAGAAGAAATATCAAACAAACTGCTCTGGTCCCCAAACAGTCATTAATCGGACTAAGAGATTGATTTTATAAACATTTTAGTATAAGTAAATCGATAAATAAATGCAGTTTATTTTGTTGAGCACGTGTGAGTCAAAGGTACGGGGTATGTGAGAAAATACTAAATTCACTTCCAATCATTTTGATTTTTTGTAGCCTGTTTATTAGTCAGACATGCATCCTCGATTTTGAGTGGCATTCACAATTTGTCGATTCTAAACATTTTTTGAGCAGCGATCGAAGGTGTCAAGACTGTCCAGTGATGAACTTTGGGGTGAACAAGAGGGGCCGTGGAAAGGGTATACCCACAAACTTGTATTACTTTCGTTTTGTCTTTATTATTATTACAGAGCAATATTTGTCCAGAACGACTGAATTTGATTTTCGTGGCTTCTTTTTTTAAATTTTGTTTGTATTTGTCGGTTTAGTTGTGGGCGTCAGCTTGATGCCAGTGCTGAGCAGCTTAGAGACCAGGCTTCAGTCAACATAATCTGTTCTTTTCTGCACAAGTTAGAGCAATTTTACCCATGGGAGAAATTGGCGATGCTCATGAATAAAAGGATAGAGATATGTCAAGCCGTAGGATTGATAAGCCTACAGAATAAATCAAACTCTATCGCGGAACCCTTGTGAGTTCAGTCATCCATCACCAATGCTGGCGCTCCTACACAAGATTGCACACCTGGGAGGAATTTATTTGCGCTTGTTAGAATTTTATGAAAAGTATGTTTACATAAGTATTACTCAGACCAACATCAAAGTATAATTTACTCCTAATACTCATCATATTGTGTGTTTTTACATTATCAAATCAAATCAAATCAAAATCAAAACAGACTTTATTGTCTGCCCAGGAGGACAGAAATTTGTCTTTGCTCACATACCCATACAGACATTTAACACACAGTTAGGAGTAAAAGTGAGGAGTAAAATAGTGTTGATTGCACCAGTCCATCAAGGCAGTGTATGTTTATCCTAACAACAAACCTTGGGTGACCAAGGGCCTAAAAGCACTGCTTAACAAAAAGAAACATTTGTTCATCACGGGCAGAAGCCCACGACAGAAGATTAGTACATAGAGAGGACCATGATGCTATCCGTTGGGTGGGCAGAGGCTCTACGAGCATACTAGTTAGTCCGCTTTCAGTAGTTTGCCGGTGGTCGCGTGACTATCAAACTCACATTTTGTGCCAGAAAAATGTGCAATAAAAAGTTTTTTTTTATACTTTCGTGATTTAAAATCGCATGGGTGTATGCAACCACTGTGTACTAGGTTTTAAACTTTTATTCAAGTTCCATGTGGTAATTGGAACATAATATTTTATCCTGATCCCTTTATACCTTTTAATATAAAAACACAATATTGCTTGAAGAAAGTTATTTTGATAAATAAAAATGTTTAACTGCAGAAATCAAAACAATACAAACTAACTAAATCATGAGATCGACATATTTTAAAGTATTGTTAAGTAAGTACTTAACTTCCCCAGGCCTTCTGTGATCTTAAGTGAAGAAAAAAAATCTATGAAGAAAACATTGTGATTAATGAATGGTCTGCGAAAAAAAGGAATTTTATCGATGAATAAATCTTCTATGGTGAGTAAATATTCTATGAGGAACCAATCTTTCTTGGCCATGTAAAGTGTATGTGTACTTGCATGACTTTTACCTTCTTGCGCGAAAACACATCGCCTCCATCTTGATTCTAGACTTAAATCACGTGACCAGCCAGGCGCTCACCCGATCAGGCTTGACCTACCCACCCGTTGACTTCAAATGGCAAACCAAAAGTCAGTGCATGCAAACGCCTAGTCCGTCGTCAACAAGTTGTGCACGTGTTGGGCGCGTGAGTTCCGTTCTCGTGGCCGAACGTGAGCTGAAGATGTGGATGTTTGTGTTCATCCGCCCTGCTTTATCGCTCCATCTGACCTCCTTTTGGCTGCTGGCCTCGCGGAGCATCCCATGCCAGCTCTGCACGAGGACGTTAGGACAGGGACCATTGACTTATCTGCTTCCGATTCCCTCTGCGAAGCACGTACTCACACGTTCAAACAGTCAATTGTTTGGAGATTATACTCATGTAATTTATGAAAATAGGCAGGACAGTAGAAAGTCTTTCTGCGATTATCACCGGAAGTCGTCATATTCGAAACTAAGAAATGCAAAAACAGTTGAACAGTTGTACTTTAAGTCCAGAGAGACTGGATAATCTGATTTGTTTGCACAACGGTTGACTGGCTTACTGGCTTGATGGAGAGCGTGGAGAATTTTTTTTTTTAAACGAATGATTTGTTGTCTACGAAATGACGGACATTATAATGTTTCTGTAGTGTAACCACCGACGTGTTTAGGTGGACTGCTGTCTGTCTGCCGAGACTAACGCTTAGCTTCTTGCGAAGTTCTCCGCTGTTAGTCTCGGCGAGCCTAAACAATAAATGTGACTAAGCCGGAAGCTTTGTACACACCTGCCTCGTTTTAGTAGTTGACTGCAAAAAAAAAAAAAAAAAAAAAAAAAATCGTCCAGTAATACAATTTCGTGGTGTAATCCACACCTTCCCTTTACGTGGTTACATGGTGGGAGAGGGGCAGCCGCGCAAAATATCAAAATATCAAAATAACACAGAGGGATGTCTTTCAAGTTAAGCCGATGGTTTTTATTGGTTCCTCTGGAGAATAGCGGAGGACGGGGGGAATCTTTAAGATACAAGAATTTTGTCATAGCACAGCTTAAAAAAAAAAAAAAACAACAACAAAAAAAAAACCATCGCCCACACATACACATTTAAGAATTTCAAGGAAAAATGTCCTAACCCCAACCCCGACTGCTTATATCTCTCCTCTCATTGAATCCTCCATAACTTCTCGCCTTACTTAGTGTTTGTCGCCTGACCGAATCCGGCTATCCTGGCTTTGACCAGTGGACCTGATTAAACGAGTTCACTAGCCGGTCACGTCCGAAGTCCCAAAACGCCTCCACATAGTTTGTGCGCGCGTGCATGTTTGTTTTCGTCCCCCTTTCCCCTAGACACCCCCGAAAAAAAAAAACCCAAAACAAACAAAAACATAAGGACCCGCGGAAGGGCGGTATGCTCATGGTTGTTCGAATGTGGGAGTTGTGTGTGGAGGAGGGGCATTAAGCTGGCGACACGGTCACGCAAGACTGATGCAACAGTTCACTAATCAAACTCTTGACACATCCCACAATGCTAATTGTTTGTCAACAAACTTTTCTCATATCGCACAAAGCTATCGTTAAACAAACTCTCAGCGCAATACTTACGCAATCGCTGTAACTACGTCTTGTTTTCTTGAAATTTTAACTGTTTTACTGAAAATAAACATGACGCAGAAAATAACTGATTATTTTCAAGCTGTTTTCAGGATTAACTGTCTTTGCAACTTTTTTTTCCTATACTGTAGTGAAAGTCAGACCCCAGAGAGAATAATTGCAGCTGTCAGCCTACAGCATTCAGAATCATGAGTTTCTCAAACTGCGCCACCGCCATGATTCCAATTTCAGGTCTGCCTTTGGCCCGCGAAGCGTCGGCAGTCACTTAATGAATGTGAACTAGCCATTAGGACAAGTCCCTCTGTTTATCTTTCTGGAATCTCTGGATGTGTTTTGTTATTTTACCTTACTTTGACTGCCTCAGCGTCCAGCTCCCTGTAGAGCTGAACTTATTGATGTTTTTAGAGAGAATTGCACTGTTGATGTGCAAACGAGCGGAAGATTGGTTCGACTTCACCTCATCCCCCTCCCCACTACCCCCAACAAACTTTAATTTATCAAATGATTAAAGCACCTTTACTGGACGCCGCCGCTCTGACGTCATGCTATCGGTTTGAACTCCTACGTGCCATTGGCTGAAGTTTCAAAGTGTCTTAAAACTACTTGAAGTCTAGATATTCATCTCCTGATGATATATATATATAAAGCTGCTAGCAGTTGATATGAGCGGCTAATAAAGTGAAATGTGTTGTATTACATAAGGTATGAGATAATGATAAATGCAATTCAGCAGCTTTGTGATACTGGGCAACATGTAATATGACAGATATGTGATAGCAGTTGTAATACAGCCGCCAAAACACACATACATTCTACAACAGCTAAAGAAACTAGTCATATTATACAAGCTACACAGGTAATATCTACTACAGCTTAAATTCTGGAGCTTCGCGGCTTATTCGTCGACCACCTCATCACGTTGCTGTGGCACTGATTCTTTCCGTTCGCCGTACGCCTCCACTAGGACACCCAAGATCTTTCTCGGCGTATCTCTTGCGTCATGCGGAAGCATCATAACTCGACGTCTGGCAGGTCCCTCCAGCGAGCTCAAGATGTCACCACGAGCCGCATTCTGACACATCGGGTTTATGGCGAGAACTAACTCGACCTCTGTTTCAATCTCGTCGACACTCGTTGGTCCACCGGCAAACTACTGAAAGCGGACTAACTAGTATGCTCGTAGAGCCTCTGCCCACCCAACGGATAGCATCATGGTCCTCTCTATGTACTAATCTTCTGTCGTGGGCTTCTGCCCGTGATGAACAAATGTTTCTTTTTGTTAAGCAGTGCTTTTAGGCCCTTGGTCACCCAAGGTTTGTTGTTAGGATAAACATGCACTGCCTTGATGGACTGGTGCAATCAACACTATTTTACTCCTCACTTTTACTCCTAACTGTGTGTTAAATGTCTGTATGGGTATGTGAGCAAAGACAAATTTCTGTCCTCCTGGGCAGACAATAAAGTCTGTTTTGATTTGATTTTGATTTTGATTTGATTAAACACCACCTACATAATGTGTAAATACTGAGACTGAAAATGTGCTGAAGCAAAGCAGCTCCATGTGTTTTGGCTTTAAGAAGAATGGTTAAGGAAAGACCTCGTTACGAGACAATGATAACAAACAAAATGGTTTGTCAGCTCCCAACAAACAGACGCACTTACAGGTGGCGCAATATTTTGTTGCTAGGTAGAGCTCAAAAGGTTATTTTCAACGATGCTGGTGACTACCCTCTTCAGTTTTCGAGATAAAGGTCGTCTTATAACCTTTTCAGGTGGTTGAGGTGTTACAGACCTCGCTTTTCTCGGGGCCAGCTTTATTCGAGTCTGGCTCTCATCTCCTCTTCCTCGCTTCCTAACCTTCCCCAATCCTCTGTGGAGTCAGGTACTTGTTTCCGCCTGCAGGGTATCGAACCAGCGCTTCTCAGCTCGGACGCCAGCGCTCTAACCACCCCGTTTTTGAGAGACATCATCGTGAGCAGGTAGAGTAGTCCTGTAATAAAACTGTTTATTGTGCGACAGCTTTGTGGATATTTGTTAATGTCAATCTTGCAACAATGCCAATTTTCAACATGCTGAGGGTAGGGCAGGCATCTTGTCTCCCAGCCTGGAAAAATGTTGGAGATGACACTGTTAGCGGTTGTTTTGCTCGCCGAGGTGACTTTAATGTTTTCACTGACCTTTATATCCACGATGGGATATAGCTGATTAAACTCGTCATTTGTCTGAAAATCATGAAACAAAATGTCGACCACATATGTTGAGTTTGGCTGTCAGCACTGAGACCTCTACTCGTATCGTTTGCACCTCAGCTGTTTTTTGTTGTCTTCTTGAGTTTTTAGGCATTTACAATCGGGGGAGTAGATAATACTAACCTTTCTCTTGCCTTTTAAAATTTACCTTTACGACATTTATAACACAATATTAATCTTTACCTGACTCTCTTTCCCGTCATCCACATCCGACGAGTGTGCGCTGAATAATTGACAAAATCGCCACACACCAGCTGGGTTTCACTAAAAAACCAGGCGGGGTTTCCAGACACGGACAGACTGAATAGCTCAAGCGTCATTCACCCTTGTCAGGACATCTGTCCGATAAGAATACCCGACACACAAACACGCCTGTTGCTGGTTTTCCCTCTACAGGGCTGCCTTGCCATGATATAGTCTTAGTTGCCGGTTCGGCGTACAACACCAACCCCCCCTCAACTCCAAACCCACCGTTAAAGTTTCCCGTTTTCAGCAGACAGAACAGTCACCGTGTTAGCGGCTGTCTCTCAGTGTGTTGGCCCCTAGGGCTACTTAGGGTCCAACCAACAGCGAGATTTAGTGACAAACGTGTTGTGATATCCCATAAGCAGTTTTTACACACACACACAAAGCTAACAAGCATGCTTACGTATACACTAATACTATAAAATTGAGAAAGAACAAAAACACATTTTTACTTTTAAATCCAAGCTTCTGGCTGGAGCAGCGCAAAGATTACTTTTGTTCCACATCCCAACACCGCGTTTACACATACACTAACTGTTTGCTTTAAAACAACCAGGTAATACGCCGTCTACTCGATCGAAATGTTTTCGTTGTCTGTCGGGTACAGGCAGACCTTGTGGCGGTGGCGTAGTGTCATGTAGATGGCGGTGAATGCTCTGTGCCCACACATTTAATTGACCCTACTGAGCCACTAGCAGCCCAATCTCTCTCCGAGAGAGAAAAAATTCTGCATGGGTCATATTTAAATGTCAGTCGAGTTTTAAGACACGAAACGAAGTCGACCACAATTTATTTTATGTAAAAGTGTTTGCGTGAACTTTAGACTTTGTTCCCTTAAAAATAATAAAAATTTCGAATTTTACAACTTGGTGACTAGCGTACATCACTATCAATATTTTTGTATCTCCTTCATTCTGAAGCGGTTTCCGGAAATTTTTGTTGTTGCAAACTCTGACTCAATGCCAAATTAATTATCCCTATATAGTTGTCTACAGCTAAAAAAAAACTGTATGTACTAAATTTCGTTTTAAGAAACTAATATTGATACCATAGAAAGCATGGACTTAACGAAAGCTTGCACAGAACGTGTTCTGTAGTACAAAACTGAGCTGGACGCAATGTCCCTGTAATCCAGAGAGGTGCGTAATCTAAGGAAGACAGTGTGAAGTTCAACAAAGAAACTTGTTTACCGTCTGACAAAATATATTTCAACAGAAGCTCTAAAGTCTGTGATAATGAAAGTCTGTGACGACGACCTAATTATACAGTTCCTGGAGGAGGGGAAATCGGCGTTTTACGCCCAGCCAGCAACTAATGCTATATCACAGCAGCCAACCATGTAAACAGATGCAACATACAGAGAAAGAACAGCGTGCCCGAGACGAGAGCTGAACCCAGGACAGCCAACCTTCACTGTATTGGTGACAGGCAATAACCGCTGCGCCTTCGGACCACCCTAAACAGTTTTTGGAAGAATACGGAATTAAAACTCTCTTTAACAAAGGACTTATTTGTTTTATTAAAGGAGATGATGACATGGTAAATATTTTGTCCCAATATCTTGGTGGACCTTTATAGAGCAAGATCTGATGCTTGCTAGTAGCCACTCACTAGGTCGTTGAAAACATCCAGTCGTTAATGTTTAAAGATGACATGGCCGAATGAAGTCTTTCGGGAGATCAAACACTTGAATCACACTTTAGGTTGCCGCGTCGCTAGGCACGATGGCTGAAAAAGGTGGAACGTTCCCTGCAACCAAGAAAAATAAAAAAAGGCATCGTAATTGGTCAGGCATACACTAGCCGATCTGACGTCCGAACTGTGAAGCATATGGAGAGAAGATAGTTTCACTTCATTTCCACATTTTGTTCACGGGTCAAGACTTACCCTCACTTCATGAATACAACCTCTTTTGAATTATTACCCGACTCCTTAAGAGAACAGAGAAAGAAGATGGAAATCTATCGAGGAGGAGAAAATCGTCTGTGTTCTAAGGAAAAGAAGTTTCCGCCAGTTTAATGCACCATCTAACATCTCAAAGATTGGGTGAGAACTTGACCTGCTGTTTAGTCCCACGAAAAGTGTACTTAACCACATTCTTCCTCTCTTAGAACAGGTATCTCTGTTTTGTTTATCTCTGAACTGTAAACTTACCCAACCTACTTTCTTTCCTCGCTCACTCGCTTGCACACACCATGACCTTTCCAATATGCCGACAACGTTCACCATCGTCAACTGTCTTTGTTTCGACAAATGTTTGACGAACGGTAATCGTCAAAGTCGTCAGTTTTCACTGCTTTGTACACTCGCTGCCTTTTCACCATCTTGTTCGATCGTCGAGCGAAGGTGTCTAGGCGACAAAGTGTAAACATATTGACGGGATGCCTGGTCATGGACAAACGACTCGGGAAAGAAGAAGCGCATTGTTAAAGGTCTAGTGGGGTACAGTTATTTTTCTAACGACTGGGTAAAGATCAGTGCAGGATAGAATTTCCCATCATCTGGGCAAATCTCTCCCATCGGCTCTTGATATACACACCCAAAAACATCCCCAGGCGCAGCAAGAGGTTAACAACACAGACATGAGGACTACATACGGATACGGACTTATGTTGTCAAGGCTACAGCCAATGATAAAACTGGGAATCTTTGTCCAGTAAGCGTTTCTGAGGACAAAATTGAGGACACAAATGTGACCTCTTTCTGTTCATGGTGATGTTTTCATGGCGAATATTTAGAGAACGGTCAGGGCGGGTATTCAGCAAGATTTTGCGAAATCAAACTTTTCACTCAGCGTTACACAATGGGAGAAAATTGCTGCCCACTAGACCTTTAAATTATCCCCTCCCACGCCCGACAAAGTTGCTGCAGTGCAGCACAAGAACAACTAGCTATGTCACTTTTGCGATCTCCCTCAAACTACTCTACAAAACCGTCTGCCTACCCCCTAATCCCATCCACCCCGATCTCAACCTCTATATTTTATAATGATGATTATCCGCTGATTGCATTTTCACCGACAGATGGTGCGCACCTAGAAAATGGAGACAATTTCTGCGTTGTTTCTATTTACAATTTGTTTTCATCGGCATTGTATTCGGCTATTGTGATACAAATGAAGCGTTTTCTACTCAGTGCGTACATGGTGAAGCGATCAGAACATACGTGAGATCTAATGTGTACCTCCCCTGAGCATTTAAAATGAAAAACAAATGGAGTCAGCTGTATATAACCATGGTTAACATTCTTCATAATATACGAGTGACAAAATAAGGGCCTAAGAGTTTAAATCAGAAAAAATAAAGAAAACAAAATAAACATTTCCGTTTATCGGAGTTCAGAAAACAGCAAATGGTATGTTAAAAAAAAGGTTTTCCACAGTGTCGTCTGGACTTCTTGTTCCACCTCAATTTTGAAATACTGATAAAGAGTGAAATATTTTTCCTCATCGATTGCTGTTACGCACCCTACTGAAGTGTTAACTTCACGAAAACAAACAGTAATATCCCGCAAGCTGTAAGAGTTGCAAGCAACATTGAGAACAGGCATCTCATGTCCACCCCAGTTCTCTCGAATGTCCCACCCCAGCTACACATCGCCTGTGATCTTGCATCTGCTACTGTCGGTGTTGCTGCAAGGGTTGGGGAGGAAAATCCCTAATACAATAAGCAAGCAGCGTGCTTCGACACCAGATTTCTGATTAGCGAGGCAATTAGCTTTCACAACATCAATAGGCTCGACACCACGAAGGACCGGAAGCTGACGCACTCATCGCAAGGTTAAAAATAGGTTCCGGTGATTCTGGACATGGATAAACAGGCGAGCCTGTCTTTACAATCACACCCCTCCCCTCAACCCCCGTTCATTACCTGTTGGAGAGGAGGGCATTGTAGTGGTGCTGATACCATGCAGGCGAGGGAAAGACGAAAGCTAACTATGGAGACAGCACTGGTGTCAGAAAATCGCGTCACAGCAAGCAGCAGGTAGTCCACTGAGCTTCACCCGCCAATCCCCCATGTAGTGTAAGCATTATATTACTACATCTGGGACATATTACGGAAATGGGCCTTGTCAGCGACACGAACATGAATGCTGATGCCCATACTGCTTGCTCATCGAAGAAGCCAAGCAACACCACTCTCCCACCCCACCACTGGGACAGCACATGGTATCGGTGTCGCCAGCAGACAGGGCACTACAAGTGAGGAGTCACCGGCGTGCCACGACTTGTTGGCTTCAAAACTGCTACTCACAAGGGTGGACCCGTAACGAGAAGAGACTAAGATGTACGAAGACATCACAGTATAACAGCAGCAGTAACAGCTGCCGCAGCTGATGTGTATAAATGAGAGTCGATGGTGGTTATAATAGGAGAAGAGCAGGGTAGCACTTAGTTTTAGTGACTGACACGTCAGTATTGCATGTAACGTTTCCCCTTCAGTAGTATGCGGGTGGTCAGAGTTACGTAACAGCTATCACCCACGTGACCAGTTCCCCAAGGGCAATGTCTCGAATGTGACGAGAAAACGAGGAATATTGTAACACTCGTCTTTATTTTTCCTATTTTGAGTTTCAGTATTAATGCATACATATTGTTAATATTTGTTAGAGACTATAAATGCTCAGACGATTTTCAAGTGCACCTGCCCCACATGACGTTCGCGTATTTACATCCCACGCACTGTTAGGGAACTTGACCTGGTGATCACTAAACCACTACAGCCTCATCGTTGACCTCTCGAAAGAAAGAAGCTGGCGGACGAAAAAAGATATCATTTATGATAGTCTCCGGTCAGTAGAAAAAGGTTCCACGAAAAGTTGCAGCGATATTTGATCCTGATCCCATGATAACACAGATGGGATCATTCTCTAAAACGTCGACAAGCCACACCCTATATAGAAAGCTATTTCTGATCCGGCCAATAGATAACCTATCCAGATCGGAGGCGTCCATTATTCTTATGCACCGAAACGGTCTCAGTTTGCATGACATCCAGTCGTACTTCGCATGCGCACTATATTTACTTAGCATCCGGGAAAGTGGGTATGGACTGGCAGACAACAGTACTGTGGACATAAGAAATCCCTGAAAAGATCATGGCTAAGAGGTTAAAGTAAAAGAAAAATCCCATCAAATTTTGTGTAAGGGAAGAATAACACCGAGGAAATGGGCAAACAATAAACTGAAAGGTAAAAGATAAATATTTTGTAGAGAAAATAATTTATTTCAGTGACGCCCAACTTCTTCCCTTTTTTTCGGTTTTTTAAAGTTTTTTTTAATTACTAACATGCCGATTTCCTGCACTGAGGGCAAAAGTTTCGCGGGTCGGATATGGCCCGCGGGCCGTAGGTTGGGCATCCCTGATTTATTTTAACACCGAGAGTAAATGGCTGAGAAAAATGAGTCAGTGGAAAGGCGCTTAACAAAGTCAGGCAGCGGTGACACCGGACACATTATTTCCACTATTATTTCTAGGTCACACCGGATATGTTATTTCCACTATTATTTCTAGGTGTATTACAACTGTAGAATTGTACCGCTCCCAACAGACTTAGTGAAATAATTCTGCACACACTTAACGGAGGAATTTGCGTTGTACTAATAAGAGCCAATCAGAACGCTCTATCAATTTCTTAATAAAGCTTTAAAACAGGGAAGCTGGATGAAACTGTATTTCCTGCCTGCGCAAGCCGCCCTGTGAAACACAAAAATGGCAGAATATTGAAGTTTTTGTTCCATGCCATAAAGGATCTTTTCAGAATATGGAAGAAGAACGACGAAGGCCTTTAAATGATGTACAATGAAGCATCAGAATGGAGCAAAACCAAAATGTTAGAATGCTTCCAAGAATCAAGAATGTAACACTGAAAAATTGCAACACCCCTCCCCCCAAGAAAACTAAGTGCAAACGGGCCAATAACATACCGTGCACTTTTTCTCAATAGAAAATTTATGAAGTTTTGGTAAACGCACAACCATTTTTACGTTCATCGGTCTATAATCATCTGAACTCTCAATAATTTAGGAATCATTTCTGTTCAATGCCATAAGCAAAGATTACGTAAGCGAACGTAATTTGTTTAATGATCTAGTTTACCTCCAACGAATAAGCTAAATAATTCTTCTTACATTAAAACAAAATTTAATATGAATGTTCCTGGAAGTTGTAAGTGAACCTGGAACGATATACACTCGGAGAAGCAATGGTTTAAAGCGACTTTCGAGTGGCTGTTCCGTGAAGGTATGGCAGGAGTCTGCTTGAAAGTAAGACTGAAACTGCCACGCTAACAGGCAAAAAAGGAGTCACAAACAAGAACAGAATAATCTTCGTCATTTGTTGCCATTCTTTGAGCGATATCAGCCAGATAGAAATACTTTCAGCAATACAAGATATTACACACATCAACATGCAAGAAAAACTTCTGGAAGAAAAATTTATCGATAACACGGAGCGGCCAAAAGAAAGTCCAAATCTGAGCCCAACAGAAAAAAAGAGGATTCAATGTATGCATAATGTTTACCATTGAATATAAATTTCAGACAAGTTGTGACCGTAAGAAGACATCATCAAAGTCTGTGAAGCAGTCACAAACAAATTAGTAACTGTCATGACAGGAATAAGTACTAAAAAAAAAATGACAAGAAAAAGTACAAGTAAGGCTGTTGATTAACAAGGGAGAAAGAGAGACTATTTTCTTTGTGCAATACAACCATAAGTTTTCACAGGTTGCCGGTAACATTTATTCTTTATATTAATACATCAGTGTTATTTTCGTTTGCTTATTACGCTTGCTTTCGCTGACCAAACGTTGTGAGGTTTCAGAAGAAGCGTCTATCCTTATGCAACGCAGATGGTGATCAAAGGTTGCATATCTGCATTACTAATTTATAAAAGAGAAACTACTCATCTCCAGGCTGATCATACTTTTATAAAAGCTTCTAAGGATATCAACTGTCGTCTTTAAGGGCAAAGAAAGCGTAACACACCTCTTGGTAAGAGTGCTCCAGTAGAGAAGCCAGGAACATGGTGACGTCCAACGCCACGCCGCTAACCTGCAAGAGACAAACAGCAGGATTGTGAGGGTTCCTACAGAAAACATCACACCGTCCAACAAAGTCGAAGGCAAATTGTTGTCAGGAACTAAGATTATTGTATTCAGTAAAATATATTGCATTTGATTTTCAAAAGATGCTTTCCCTCGAAATTCTTGCAAACTCGAGATGGGAACATGTTATGAAAATCAGTGGCTGAACGATGAGGAGCGGTCTAACTCTCGATAAACTACTTGGAGTTTGTTGTGTAGTGTTTGTTGCGAAGGGGAAAATACAGAGTCGATATTGTTAGTCTGGAAACATCTAACTGCACTGTAAAATTGTCTTCCTTGTTAAACAAAACCCAAACGCTCTTTCACTAAAAACAGTTCGGGAAATTTTAGAAAAGGATTTCTACACCGCAGCATTTATGTGAGTAAATGTTAGTGTCTGTGTGCGTGTATATGAGAGAGAAAGAGACCCAGAGGAAACAGAGAAAGACACAGGCAGGGTCGGGTGGGTTGGTAGGAGGAAAGAGTAGTGCAGCCTTGTGAAAGTCAGCTTCCAGAACTACAGCAACATGTAGTAGTATACGTAGCATAAGTTTGTTGCTTAGTTACTTTATATTTTTGTGTAATAATCAACCACTATTCCACACCGAAATTACAATCAATAAACTGAAAACAAAGAGACCACAAGGTTCATGTTATGCACCTCTGTCAGCATAGACAGCTCGCGTCGCCCTTTTTCTTCGTGTAAATGGTAAATGTAAAACTTATTGGCAACAGCCGCATTCTAGCAGTTCACGCGGAAATTTCCTCTGCCAGCTATCAATTTTATTTATATCTGTGGTCAAGTGATTGTCGTGAGAAAAAAAGGGAAGTGGGTTTACTGTCTCCACATTCACAACAGCCAATCTGATAAAATATCCCGAATTATACAGAAGCACTTGGAAAATAGAAAGTTGAACGACAATGTGTGCGTGTTTACAGTTGGAAATTCAGAAATAATGCATGAGCCAACGTAACTGCTGGCTCTCGCGCCATTTTCTGAGATTCAGTGATACCCAGTTGTGTTCAATGCGTTAACTTGAGATGATGACCTCATGACCCCTGCAATCTGACCACTTACCATATGCACATAACTTTTGTCTTTGGTGTGTGATTCTCCGCTGTGAAAAGTCATCAATCGGCGACTTACGTAGTCGCCATGGTTACTGACTGCTGCCACCTGCCGCCAGAAAAAAAAAAAAAAACCAGGAAGTGTCGCATTACAAACATCGAAACCAATCTGTGTTCACCAGATATTTGGTTCAAAAGTTCACGAGGAAATGGTGTGCATGCCTGAACAATCAACTTCCTACGTTTAGTAAGACTCCCTTCCCCCCCCCCAACCCCCCAGCAGTCGAATAAGGCGACAATACATGGCATACTGAGCCGCACGGAAAAATAGGTTCCCTATAATGAAGATCCTAGTCAACTGATTGCACTAAAAGCCTTCACCTCTATCAGCTCTACCTTCCGTTTCCAGAAAAAGCGTGTTTTGCTAGTTGCACTGAATTGAGCTTTTATGTTGAGACCTTTTATTGTCTAATCCTAATATGGTGCAGTCGGCCTTCTGCAACTTCTGGGAAAATCGTTTAGGTCTGTCTTGTCTGCTCATTCAACACCAAACAGAAGCTCTAACCCAAACCCAGCGTTATGTCACAAGGTGGATCTGGTTACATCGTCATGGTTACAACCGTGTCCTCAGCCTTTCAAAAGATTATCAAACACAAAGAAAGCTCATTACGCGAATTTTTACAGAGTTTATGCTTAGCGCTGCCTATCAAGCGGCAAATGTGACGGCCTGTGGAAGGGAGGCAACCTCCTGCCTGTAAACGACGTATGACGCAAGTAGCAGTTGCCCTATTTTCATGTAAGAACCTAACCCTACCCCTGAGTGCCTACGGGTAATTAAAACTATTTATTTATATTTATGATATTGATAAAGAATGACCTGAAATAAACCTTTTTTTTTTTTGTTTTTCAATATTTGTGTGAGAGAGACAGGGATGGTCACTCTACTCCCACATGATTGCCCCATTATCAGTTCATTTAGGATAAAATGTTGAGCATGGCATAAAAATACCCTTCATGAGATTCATTCATTTTCAGTCAAATAAAATTTACACTTACTCTCTAGTTGTACACAAAGTTCAGCAAAAATAAGCTAACCTTGAAAAACACATTTTTCCTTGACGCCATCAGACTTGTAGTTTTAACATCAACAGACTGCACAGAAGGAAGTTTACCTGTACAAAAGTTTTTAGTGAAGGAGCCCAGACTTGTATTTCTGCACGAAGGCTTTCAGATACTGTTAAGGAAGATGGTTCCACAAGAATAAGTCTGGAAGAGACAGCAGAGTTGATCCTGTTCCTCATAGTTATTACCATAGCAGAAAAAAACTTAAACTAAGCTTAAAAAAAAAAATAAACCATCAATAACTCAACACTAAAATGGCAGTCCTTGTAACCTAGTGATCGCATGTGCAACAGTGCAAAATCTGCAAGAGCGATAGCAAGTTATGGATCTAATTAGTCATGACATTCATCATCCGACAGTCACACTCATATCTTCAAAATTCGAGTATCCACCTGGACACAGTGAAAGAAGTGGTGCCACTTTCGTAAAAAATTAGCTGCAAAAACAAAATGCAAAGCAGCCTCAACTTAATTTTTATTATTTACAAACATTTTTCCCATCCATTTTCAGTAAAATTTTACATTATTTTCTTTGATTTTTGCATGCACTTAACGATAAACTGTTTTATTATTGAATTTGTACATCCCCATATGTCTACAAAAAGGCATATTTTAGCCTCTGTAGTGTTCAGTATTCAAAGTCCACAACCACAATCACAGCTGCTTACCTCGCAGGAAGGCCTAGATTTTTTATCATAGTCCAAATAAAATGTGTCAATAAGTTCTGAGTGTCTGTGGCTTCAGATGCATCTTTGCAAGCTGTAAATACTGTTATCTGTCCAACAAAAATTATTATACAACAATCAGCAAACTGCAACCTAATATAAACTATACACTGGTAATAATTTGTGGCGAGAAAAACTCTGAGCTGTAAAAAAGTAAGGAAAGGAAGTGGAAAAGTGGAAAACTGAGACTCACTCTGTTGGACTGAATAGTTCCATACAGTCCTGGAAAATCTTCACCTGCAGGATGTAATGCTTTGTAAGATGACAAAACTAAATAAAGTCTTCAGTATCTAGACTTCCAAAACTTTACTCCATTAATGGCATACTCTGCAAAACACTCCTAGGGCACTTGGTATCAAATTTTCACAAATGAGATTAAAAATTTACTTGAGGGTTTAAGAGAGAACGATAGTGCGATAAAGGTTTTAAAACCAATATCTCTGGTGACCTTATAGGCAAATACCTTTAAGTTTCTAATTTCCCGTGTCTTATTGTTTGGCACTGCTGAAAGTAACCTTGCCTGGAATGCTAATAGCCTACCACCAGACATCTCTATATGAAATGAGAAAATGATAAAAATATCAATTAATGAACTCAGCCATATCCTGAGAGTGAATCCAGTCTGGTAATATTTTACTTCTACAAAACACTGCACTTCTCTCACAGACAGGAGGTTTGTAGTGACGGCCAACAGCAAACATCTTTAGCGGCAAGTACAAAGTCTTAATCTGTTGTTTTGTCAAGAATGCTACACACAGACACACACAAAAGAAACAAAAATGAACAATTCCATATCATTCATATGTTCATCATGATAAAAAGCAAAACAGCCTCTTAATGAGCCTACCCCATGAAAGTTGCCTACGGTATTCTAATGAAGCTCATACTAGCAAACTCTCAAACATTTGAGAGGCATTTGATGCCCACTGGTAAGTGTGCTCATGTGACATAATGTATGCAAGCATCCTGAACCTTTGTTCCTTTGTTAATAAGGATGGGAGCTATATCAATAAACATTTATTATTAAGATTCATACAAAAATATTTCATTGGCTAAGGAGCAAGAGGACAGTGAGGATCAATATAATGTATAGCCTGAGATTTAAACTACGAGTAGTTTAAACATTTTAAACGTATGCCTCACAAGTGAACACCACAAGTGAGAAATTCCTTCACCACAAAGAAAATATTTCACCATTGAGAAAAATTGCTTTTCATAAATCCACAAGCTAACCTGCATAGGACAGCAGTGAATTGCCTTTCAGGTGGAATGCATTAGCCTTCAGGTGATCTTCTTTTTGATATAGAGTGAAAACCTTAAGAAGAATAAGAACGTTTAAGCAAATATCACACAAGAAATATAGTAAGACACACAGCCTGTTTCTATCACTCACTCCCTCACTCACACACATACACGAACACTTTCACAAAATTGATCAGTGAGAAAGAAAGTCTACACACTCTACATGCTGTCCTGATCTGACTGCTTTGTTAGTGAAAAGCAATTTTTTAATTTCAATTCTTCTCATTAACTTTTTTCATGAGTAAAGAACCTGTTATATATCAAATAAGACATATACCAAACTATCAAAATGTCAAATATATTTCTGTCTGGAAAGTATGAAACATGTGATTTACTAATAGACATACATAGCAAAACACTCATTACAAGTCTATACTAGACTTTCTAAGATGATTCAAACTATGATTACAGAAAATAAAGACAAGTGACCATCTAAAGTTACAGCTTACCTCATTAGGACTGTCATAATCAAGCCCACAACCTTCCTGCACAAGATAGGAGGTCCAATATTTGGCTTAGGATTTTATGCACTTGTACTTTCATGTACTAATTCTTGTAATAACCAGTAAATCTTCATATACTTAAGTACTTCAATACCTAGTACTACTTAAATACCACAGATTCAACAAAGAAAGATCTTGATCCTCTATTTATTAACAAAAAGACTGCAAAATAATCCATAGGTGTTAGCATGGAAATCTGCTTCAGTCCACTTTATTTATGCGTGAATCGACAAAAAACACAGTGTGTGTGAAAAATAGACAGACAGTTATGATCTGAATGATGGCGAATGAATCTGTAAGATGCATTTGATGCCCACTGACAAGTGTGTGCTCATGTGACATCATGTAGCTAAGAATCTTGAGCCAGCCTTTGTTAATGAGGATGGGAGTTCAATCAATAAACATTTATTATGATTTAAACAAAAATATTTGATTGTGCTAAATGTCTGTCAATTTTCTCTAGGGTGTGTGTGCATAATAACAGAGAGCAGCATAGAACATGGCAATAGTCAGAAAAGTTGTACTGTTTCACAACAGACTAAACATGAAACCCACCACAACTAGAGTCCTAAAGATCTCTGGGCAAGCTATTTGCTGAAGCCCAGCTGACAGTAGTTGACTGGTCACATGTTGAACAAGTAAACCTTCCATTTCTGCTAGTTCTCCCATCAGGTATGTCGCTCGAGGCCCAACACCACTGTTAATAAGAATAATTAAAAAGAAAAACAAATCCACAGAAATTAAGTAACGCAACAGAAATGGAGATGAAGTGAAGTACAGTGGTTAATGAATTTGATTGTGGAGCAGGCCAAATGTTCAAGTTCTGTTTGAACCTGTGGTTGGAAAATTCACCAGCCCACCCAGAATGGGTACCTGATTTATCAGGGAAAGTAGTGAAGGCAAGGGTGGGGCTTCACCTTCCATATGCTGTGTGCTTGACAAGGTGAACTACACTCACTGCTTATAGGCATCTGGTCTAGAAATCCTTTACCAATATGTTTTAAACAAGTAGTCTACAAATGACTGGGTTTACAACACAGCTTTTTATTTTAGTGCTAGTTATGCCTTCAGCTTGTAATGCTTTACATATAAGAAAACAGATACCTCACCCACCTCTGTATTTACGCATGAACAAGCACATGAATACATCAAAATGATTTAAGCACTAATGTGCATACCTAATAAAAATTAGCCACAAGCCAATAATCTACTACTGTCAAGTCATAATATACCGCTGAGAGTGAGGTTGGTTTACTAGGAAAGTGCTTCCACCTTGCAGCGATTTTGCACCAAGGGTAAAGAGGGAGGGCGGGAGGAAAGCAGAGGAACCTCTTCCCCCCCAGATATCCAGCTCTGCAGACAGGTGTCAGGGAACTCCATTTACCTGAATTTTAGAAGTCCAAGCTTCTCAGCATACTGAAGGTGACTAGCTGGTTCACCTGCATGGCAAAATGAAATCCCACTGAAATTATTATTTCTATTTTGCCACAAAAGATACCACACATTATACATCAATCTACTTACACATTTTTTTTTAAAAATACCTCAAAAATACAATTTTAAATTTTAAGTACAGGAACTGCAGTCAAGGGGAGAGAACACTCTATTTCATGGTTAACTGGTCGGCTTCCCTTTGCTCTATCAGTCCCCACTATCTACAACAGTCACTATTCCAGGTGTGCAGCCTAACAGCTACATTCAGAGAGAACATGAAAGAACAAACAGAACCACCTTGAAACTCATATACACAAAACCAGAAAAAAACCTGCTATACCTTTCATCTCAATGGTTCCTTGGCACCTTTCTAGTACTTTCTCTTCGGACAATGGCTGCAAACAGTCAAATTCCATGAATGACAAATATTTCAAAAGCATTCAAGAAATCTATCACAAGTGTAAAAGAGCATTTTGTGTTTTAGCTTTTTAGTCCTTCTTTTGCAGTTCCGCTGTGTCAAGTTTCCTTTGAGATGTGAGTTTTAGAATAAACTCCTCAATTGTAATTTTGTGATGTAGTGTAATGTCTTATGCCACAGTCAAGAACCCTATCAGCTGCTGGTTCCCAATGGTCCCCCGCAAGTGATGAAAGGTAAATAGGCAAGGAAAAAAAACCCCAAAAAACAAAAATTGGTGCATGCAACCATCTGCTAACTGAGGTCGCTAAACAGAACACAGAACAGTTCTGTCACAAGGTCTGCAAACAACAAAACTAAAAACAAAGCAAATACAAAATTTCAAAAAATAATGCATTAGTCAAACTTCAGCATACAGTTTCAGCATGAAGTCTGTTTGGTAGCTGCAAGGCTCTGGACAGCACATTCTCCTCCGCCTTCCACCATGCAGCCTGTGTGAAAATACATGCATACATTAACTAGAACCTCTAGTGATCAAAACTAGTGATCAAAATTTATGCTTAACAAACAATACCAGCAAAAAGAAATAAGTAAAAGTATTTTAAGACTACCATTAACTAAAACTCTAATGAACTATACTTATACAGTTAGAAATAATATTTTATACCACAAAACTATCGTCTGACATACTTCTAGTTATAAACATTGGACATAATGCAATTTAATTTAAAGATACTGGACCCTTTGGATTATTAATGGTAAAGTTCTGTCCACTATTCTCTTGTTCGGAAGTTATCACATGCTTCATGATTCTAGCATTAGCCAAAGCCTATGTATTAATAATATGCACATTACTTTATTAACGCTTGATGCCATCATTTGATTTTCAAAAGCTGTTAATTTGCCTTCACATGTTCTCTCGCACATAGTTAATCAATCCTCTGACAGATTAAAAAAATGTTACATTCTTAAAAATGTATACTTACCATTGTTGATTTCAGCTTCTCCTTTATTTCTGCTCCTTGACTGATCAATAATTCCTTAGCATTTATATCATTAGGAGACTGAAAATAAACATTAAATTTGTTGCCAACCATTTTATATGGTTACTGAGTAGTAAGAAAAAATTATTTACATAGCAAATAAATACTATTTACTCAAAATAAAATCTGTTATGCCATGAAGCTTAATCTAAACTATAAACAGATATACCCACCAACTCATCTATACAAACACAAAATATGCCATTAATCCACACAACACGGAGTTTGCACAATATTAACCACACAGATTACCTAGCTAACAAATACATGAACCTTTGAAACAATTTTTTACATACACCTTTACAAGAAGTATGAAAAAATGGTTAACTTTTCTTTGCACCACTGTTGCTCACCTTTCCTCTGACAATATCAGCCATTGCTCTAGCGACATTGGTGCGCTCATCTAAAAGTATGTCTTTTTGTTGAGATAAATTTTTGAAGACTTTGTAGTCTTTCACCTGAATATAAAGAAACTATGTAATGTAATACAGCAATGAACTGAAAATAACTTGAAGCAATTTAATTGAAAATAATGCTTCAGTTAAAATGTTACATTTGTCATAGTAATATTCATGATAAAGGAAAAAATCCTGGTCCAAATCTTCTTGGTGTACTATGATGTCTGGCAAAGCAATCTTCATGTAAACAATGTCATTTATTCTATATTTTTGACCTGCTAATTTTTAGGAAAAAACAAAATGAAGTTGGTAAGAACAATGTGTTTGAAAAGACAATATTTTGTGTTGGGTTACTTACCAGCTGCTCTAAATCAAACAAAATGCCTCTTGCTAATAGATTCTCTCTAAGACATCTAATATTGTCATCGGAAAGTCTAGCATCCAAATCAAGATCAATTTTCACTGATGCTTCCTGGCGATCATCTGATGAGCCAATGCCATACAGAGATGAAGCTTTTGTCACAGTTGAATGATTCCTGCGTGCTGAAGTTAGTCTTTCCTTGTACTTTGCACAGACCATTTTGGAGTTGAGCATAGTCTCATCTTTCTTAAGACATTCATTCTTCAAACGTATATGTCGAGCTACACATTTAGTGCAATACCTTTGGGGCCTAATGATCAAAGATAAAACATTCCTGGAAATGACTTTGATTTGACAGTGTAACATTGTTGTCACTATGTAGACCGGAATTTAATTCGTCCTTGACTAAACAAGCTTTCTGTACTGATAATGACATACGATAATCAGTGTTTTCTCGGAATCATCTGTCGTAAGTGGAGCATGTGCTTCGGTCCACTAAATCCCTTAGTTTGATACTGATTCTGAAACAAACAAAAAATGGGACGGAAAAATAAACAATGGCATAACATTATTTTTGTTGTGATCGTCGTTGTTCTAATATTTGGTAATCGTAGTAAAGGCGAGTAATAATAATTTAAAGCTAGAGCCACTGAAACTTATGGCAGAAGCCACAGAAATTTCCGATGAATAATGTAAGAGAGGTCTTCTCTTACACTTAGCGTAGAAGAAGATTCCTCTTTACTTCAAAACACGTTGTGGAACATGGGGTATTGGCAACACATTCACCAAAAAAGACTCATGTTTCTACGAATGTCGTCTGCCTGCTACAAGGGAGATAACTTCTAATAAGTACTTTGAGTTATGTCCCTTAGACTGAATGGTCAGGTCAGTTAAAAAAAAAGCGTTCGCAGCTTCCTTGATACATTTTGCGTCGGTATATCTAGAAAATGTATTTATTGTAAAATGTAAGAAAGTAGATTCCCTCATACATTTCTTGTGTGTTATTGCCAAATTATTCCACGGTACAAATGAAAATGAATATGAATCTCTCTAGATGCTTGTTGGTGCTATTCGGTTGCCTTTCAGTTTCGCTTTTCCCACACCTGTTCCAGGTGACACCACTAAAAATTTTCGAACGCAGCACATGGTACAACCTCCTCCTCCTCCTCATCATCTTCGTCATCGTCGTCATTAACACGTTCTTCATCTTGATTGCTGTTTTATTGCAAATAAAGCCACTGCATGAAATTTTTCTTACCTAAATGAACTATGTTTTCAGGAAAGAAGACATCAGTACGTATACTCAATAAACAGCATATAACATAATTTGTATAATTTGTCTACTTGATTAATACATTTTTGTGTTTGATTACAGTTTAAACGATAAATGCGGAAAGTAAAATGTCTACTACCAAATCACGATCTTTGCAGAAATTGTTTTCGTTAATGTGTAGATAAAAAAAAAAAAAAAAAAAAAAAAAAAAAATCAGGTCTACATAAAAGGTCATTATGAGAGGCGTGCGCGTTATAATTGCTTCCGAAATGGCTGGTAAAAAAAAATAACAACCAGGCATTCATGACTTGTGAGCGTTGCTAAATGTGCAATTGACATACACAGAGAGTAAACGAGCTAAAGTCTATTGACAAATCATGAGAACGCTTGCTATTTTTGTTTTCTTTTCATGTTTTCAACGAAGTTGACAAGGGCGGTATATGTCAGATCTTTGCAAGATTATTCTTTAGCTGCTTTTCAACCCTGAAAATACCAACAGCGTGTGATTAATGTCACGACCTGAACAGTTACTCAGCTTTTTCGTGACGAAGTTTTTGCCACCATCAGGGTTCGTGTAGCGGCACTCGTCTCCCAAGCTCTGATAGTTAAAGACCCACTGCAACAAATATCTCTAAAGGATTGTCATTATCACGATAAGTGACATCACTCTGCTAACCATTTTTAGCATGTGCTCTCAGCTTTCTCACTGGCCGCACCTTTGAATCGTGTAAACACACCCATATCCTAATATTTTAATTGTTTCTTCCATGTGATGTTTAAAAGCTGGTATTGAGTAATACATGTTTGGGAAGGTTCGCAAGCGTTGTAGTTTATTTGCTTGACTCTAGAGCAGAAAGTCACTCTTGGATTAAAAAAAAAAAAAAAGAAAAGAAAAGAAACTTCCCTATCTAACCAACAGTTTTCCAGATAAAGTATCAGGGAACGTAGTGGAGGCGAAAGTAGAGGGTTTCTACACCGCCCTTTCTTTCTGAGAACTAGACGCGTTGAGCCACTACACTCACGGCCATTAGTTTGATTCTTTTTAATGAAAGGGTTTATTTGATTAAATTTCAGGCAATATCATCTTATTATGAAATAAACCTTTGCATTTGATAAAAGAGTGAAGCTAGTTGGTCTTTAAGATGTAGAAATTCTGCTGACACATCGTACACTCGCACCTGTAGGCCACTGCTGCTTCTCGTCGATATCACCATCGACATTCTCGTCCTTTTTTAAGCCACGGTTCACGCAAGTCAGAACAGAAACGTGTGACACAGAAAATACTTTTACACAGACGAAAGAGTTATCTGTGGTGGCACAGTCTTTGTTAGTACATATTCATAAATATCTTATAAGCTCAAGAACAAACAAACAAACAAACAATTAATCAAACAAGCAAGCAAGCAAACAAACAAACAAACAAGCAAACGAGCGCACGAGAAAACCAACACAAAAGAATTATTAAATGCTTAATATGTAACTTTAAATCATCGTCGAGCAGTTGAAATTCTGGTGTGTCACGCACTTTATTTCGGGATTAGAGAATTTTGGCAAGATAAGACTCGTGTCCTTGTTTGTACAAAAGTAAAAGTTTCCACCTACATGGCTAAATACATAAATAACTTGTTGCTAATCGCTTAATTGTCATAATGTTAGCAGCAGGAAACTTAACGAGGACAATTATGTGGGCACCAGAGCTTCAAGCCTGTTGTCCACCTCCAAATGTTACAACCGCGATAACGGCTTTCTGACATCAGGTCGTCAATTACCCACTTGTTGGCTAATTGTCACCGATTAACTCTTTTGTTTGAAATGTTCCTGATTCTTTTGACAGCCTATTATTTAGATTATGATTGTCCCTGCAGAGGGGAATGTGAACAGAAGAAACTAAAAAGGAGAAGAAGGTGTCCTCTTCTGGCTGCCTTTAATTGAAGTGTGATGTAATTACACACAGAAACGCAAGTTGTGAAGGCTTAGAGGTGTTATCGTTATCTTCTTGTCGAGAAAATCCACTCAAAATATGACAGACTTGCAGTAAATCACTGTTGTGACCTGACATTAAAGATGAAAGAACCCATTAGCAACATGGTTGCCAACGATTCCTTTTACTTCTAAGTTCTGAACAATCCTTAATTACAATATACATAAGATATCCACCAAACATACCTTCATCTATATCTCTTCATTTCTTCTCTCTCTCGCCTCTATCGCCACACACGCTTACTGACAAGGGAAACAAGATACTTCTTTCTGTGTTCTTGTTTTTAATATGCTCAAGCACAATTCAGACTTATTGAAACAACATTCTTATACACTTTGTATATACATTATGAGAAACAAAAATGACACGATTCTTGTAAAAAGTGTGAACAGCACCACTTCTCACAACAAGCACCATGTGAGTGAGTTCTACTCGGCCACGTAGCAGCTACACATTACACAGTGTTACACATAAGATGAGAGATGAAGGTCCAAGGATGCCTAGAAACCAAGACCTAGGTTCCAGGCCAAAGCTGTGTCTTCCTAAGGTTTGAGTATAAAAGATGAGGATGAATGAGTTTCTTGTAACTACATGCATTGAAAAGAAAATTCGGATTCTATCATAGCTTTTTTTTTTACCAAGAGGAAACATCCGTAATTATTTGCTTCTTAACAACAAACTAACATTAGACGTGAGTAAAACATAAAAATTGGCTGTAGAATCACTATTGAACCTTGAGAGTTAACTGGTTTGAAAAAAAAAGAAAGTATTGAAAGTCAGACTTTATGGTGAAAAGTTGCTAAATGTTGATGGTAAGAGTTGAGGTACACAGACTTAAGATATGATTCTCTGGACATGATAAGATGTTTAAGTTTTCGGATGAAGTTGGGCATAATGTTTTCTGTGAAGGCTCCTAGATTTTGTCTTCTCGTGTGTGAAATATTTCTGATGTGATATCATGTGACTCAAGATGAAAAAAAGCACAATTTTATCTGTTTGCAACATTTTCCGACAAGGGTTGTCGCCCTTAATTTTATAATTAAACGTTAAAAGGCACGAAGGGTTTTCAGTCACGTGACAAAGATCGTCTGCTGCATGACCGGATGAACTGTTTATAAACCTAACTCTTGTATTTTCGCTTGACACTTTATTATAAAGCATTAGAGGGTTTTTATTTTCTGGATGAAAATCACGAAACAAACGCTTTGATTAGTTCTATGAAAAACTGGGTGACTTTGTGCTACTTCAAATATTTTTTAAAAAGTCAAAGAAAAGGCAGATGGAATACAAAGACATCGCAAAAATATCAGATACTGACGAGAACTGTTTGATAACACAGGGGCAAAGGTTTAACATTTCACAAAATTTAGACTCACATCTACAAACACGTGCGGGCGCGCACACAAACACATGAGCGACAAAATGTATAAAAGAAAAGATAGATGAAGGAAAGTTTCATCCCTGAAAGATAAAAGTTTGCAGTAAGAATTGCGCTGTTTTTTCGTCCCAACACAGTTTTGATGTCCTATGACATAGCTGATGTCCGATGAAATGTTTTTATTTAAGTCCAGTGTCATTTATTTTACACCCCTTGACACTTTTGGTCACCGATAACAGACAGAACTGTGATGTGAAGTCTTTTGGTCAGTTTGACTTATGTCATTAGGTCAGTTTTGAAGTGATTTGTACGGCTTTCTTACGTCTTGGCTACGTGGTCTAGAAGAGTTGTAGTTACAGACAATAGTGGTGTGCAGACTTTCACTTTATTTTCTAAGATGGATGACTATGATCATAATGAACATATGACAAGACACAGGAATGGTAACTCTACAGTCTTAGTGTCTTCACGTAGACAGTTTTGTTTATGACATATGTGTGAAGTCGTTCTTAATGTAGCCTACAACAGCCAACCTTAAGCATCATCAAACAAAAGCTTAATCAAACACAAAAAAAGGAGAACAAGAAGACATGAAAACAAAAAAATAAAACTTGTGATGAAATCTCACAATCTCATTCTTTAAAAAGAAAGCCAATGACTAACAAAGCTTGATGCACGAAACATCGTACATTTGACATCTAACATGAAAATACACAATAAACACAAAAACATTGAGGAGACATACACAGGGATAAGACTTTGTACACTCGTGTGTACCCTATAGGACATTTTGTGACCTTAAGAGTATAAAAATACTGAAAATTTAGTGACATTTGGATGTAATCTCAAGTTTTGTAAACTTCCAACTGGTTAGTATGATTTTTAAATAATTTTTTTTTACACTGTCAGTAAAATTTGTCAATCATCTGACACATGATTATTTCGGCACCATTTGATTACATCGCCTTGAAGGACACAGGAAGCTTCTTCTGCTGGGAACCAGTCAATTGACCTTTGAACTTTTCGCACATATGGATGTCTTTGATTACAAGTTTCTTTGTTCTTCATCCTGATATTCCAGCATTCTTGGGAAAAGTTTATCACTAATTCGTTGAAGCCCATTTCACTCTAACCATGGCTTCGGTCCTCCACCGTGTCTCTCTTTCTTTGACAAAACGTGTTCATCCAGTAGTGTTCAGTCCTGACTTTCTGCACCGTTCGCTATCATGTAAACAATCATTAAAATTTTTCTGTTTACTATCTTTCTATTGATGTATCTCAAGCTCTTGTCCGTAAAAAAGGTCTGAATCACTGATGTAGTCATCTGAAGTGCTTTGCACAAGAGAACACAAGTCAAACACCCTCCTAACGAATTTATTTTACGGTTATGTGCAGGCATCAATAGACGGGAAATTTATGTAATGTTCACAGGACGTGTGCAGAAACCTTCGCACAGCATCTCAATACATCGACACCATTAAAATATTTGACGATAATCTACAGATAACATACTGTGAGCAACAGAAGGTAGACCATGTTCAACGGCATTTGTTCAATATTTATGTATAAATAATAGTATATACATACAAAAATATACATCATCCTTGCAGTACACTGCAAGAGAATAGTAACTTTTTTGGTATAAGATTATTTGCAACATGCAGGATATGAATGAAAATCATGGAACATCTCGACTGACATCTTATTCCTCAACTTTGCGCAGTAGTACCAACGACGTGCTGTGGTTCATCTGCATGGTGATTACATCTCTACTACATGTAATCTGATTCATCTGTAAGGTGATTACATCTCTACTACATGTAATCTAATTCATATGCAAGGTGATTACATCTCTACTTCATGTAATCTGATCCTCTGCAAAGGGATTACATCTCTATTCGTTCTCTTTCACTTAAAATGCAAGCTCTGCTTCGCTGACGATCTAGTTCTTCAATTTTTCTCATATTTTTTGAACGTGTATTCAATGTTAAAAAGAAAGTTACGGATATATATTATGTACTTTGCTAAATGTGATAATTTGAGTAACAATACACCCGAGATTTGCCAAAAACAAACAAAGAAAAAAAAAGTATAGTGGAGAGGTCATGTTTCAAAGATATCATCCCTGTTGTAAAAAAAATTAGTTTACAATACCTCCCCCACCCGGCCATAGTCAACCTAGTCCAAACCCGACAAAGAGTAGTGTAAATACAAAAGAAAACAAACTGGTAAAACACCAAATAATATAAAAGCCACATTGTGTTAAGTCTTGAAAAATAGTTATATTCCATCAAACGCGACTATTCTCACAAAAAAATCGCTCTTTTATTTCCTCGAAAGTAAAATCCTTCGACATAGGAATATTACCAAATGTCCAGCATTTATACTAGACATAGATGATCACAGAAACTGGACACAGATTCGTTATACAAAGTACAATAGAATAAAATGAAAATGGGGACAGACAAGGAGCTGGAGTTTCTTTGTGTCTCTTTCCTTGCTGAGGTTACATTTCAAATACTTTTGTGGCTTATTTTAGGCTGTACGAAAGAACAGAGGGAAGGAAATTTTACCCTCTTAAAGCCTAAAAATCCTACACAGGAAAAAATGAAACCCTGGTCACACAATAGCACACCTAGAAAGAGTTAAGAGGGATGGTAATTGATGTTTTACGCCAAACCAGCAACTAAGTATATGCAAGGCAGCCAGTCCTGTAAACAGATGCCACATGCAGAAAAATAACAGCGTGCCCGAGGCGGGATCTGAACCCTGGACAGCCAGTCCTCGCTGTGTAGGTGACAGACGCTAACCGTTATGCCACCGGACCGCAAGGAAAGGGAGGAAGGGAGGAAGGGAGGAAGGGAGGCAGGGACCACGTTAAAGGCGGATGTTGCATCTGATAAACACAAAGTCCCGCTTGAAAGCACATGTGGCAGCTCCGACATGTAGCCTTTCTTTTGCATTTGCATGTAAATAGGGAAATATCGACACAATAACTACAATGTGTTCTTAAATATCTCACAAATATAGACATCAACTGAAGTTGCGAGATACCAGCCTTTGTACAAACTGCATACATCGAGTGATTTGTAAGAAGCGTCCAAGCTAGCAAGCATTGAAAACAAACACCATCTCGCCAAATTCACGATTCCACAGTCTGTCAAGTCGCAGAACCGATGCCAGACCGGTCACTGCAGGTGTGAGAATTCATCTTTCAGTTCCTGAGGTCAGAAACACCGGAAGCAGAACACACACTTTTCACTCCCTTGTACAAGAAAAGAACCGCACGTACATGAATGTCGGTGGTGGTGGTGGCTGTTGGTGGCAGTGGTGCATGGGCTGATGGGGTGGCGACTCCCGTGCGAAAGTAAGTTCATCGATAGCGACAATTCAGATGGTATAAAAATGTAAAGGTTGGATCGGAAAGAGCTTTAAGTACAACTAGGGCATTCAGTAGCGAATATAGTTACATTATGTATTCGTTACAAAAATACTTAGAAAATGTTTGGGTTTCTGCACTGTGTACTCTTTCATTGCAGTAACAGGTACAGAAACACATTGATTTTAATGATGAGAGAAAAATACAGAAATACAGAAAACGAGAATGGGAAAAAAAGAAAGAATAAAATTCCAAATTCGAAGTCAATTTGTTCAATATCAAAAAGTTGCGAACGCGATTCTTATAAATAGTAAAAGAGGCTAGTAAATGGTTACATTTAATTTCTTTGTCTTGGACCAGGCACCCAGCATTTAGAAACTTGTCTGTAGATTGTCAACATGCTTCATGGTGAGGGGAGACCACCTTGTTTCAAGATATACTATTAGAGGCAAGGGAAACTAACTCCATGCTGCATTTTGATAATGCAGAAATAATTTGGACAGTTAAAAAGTAATTTTTCTAGAGTAACACATTTGCATGTTTTGGGACCAAATAATCTGAAAGTTAATGAAATTAAAAAGTTAATGTCCGCATTTTTGATTTTCATAAGCCGTGCTGGTAGTAACTAGGTCAATCATGGCTCATGAGGTCAGGTCAGGTCAGGTCAAAGTTCACCTGTGGAGCTCACCTTCACGTCCACGTGAAAGAACGCTAACTTCGAAACGAAAATGCGCTAATCCAGTGAAGACAGAAGCCCATTCCTCCCACGACTACCATTCAAGGCCCTCCCCTCACCAAATATTAGCCCCACCCCTCCATTCATTGCTTTACAGGATGTAAGAAGACAGATGCAGCGAACAGTAAAAAGGAAAAACTTCCCCCAAAAAACAAACAAAAACAAACAAACAAACAAAAACCCAGCATCGTCATTTTCTTTCGATTCCCTCCCATCCTAAACATCCGCTTGTCGAGGTTTAGAAGAATAGTGTAGGGTAGTGGTGGGAAAATGTCGATTCCTGCAAGGTGCAGTCTGGATGGTGGTGTCTGTTGGTTCAAGACTTTTGGTGGCGGACTATCTGCTGGTACACGTCAGACTCGAGGAACCGTGGGTACGAGTCCTTCTCCATGAGAGCCTGAACACGCCGCTGCGCGTCGTCGAAGATGTCCTTGCGAGGGTTGCCGAGGCTGGACAGGGTTCGAACCCGAGTCTTTGAGTCCACGTTAATCTGCAGGAAGAGACGAGGGAGAGGAAATTACATAGATTAGATAAAAGCACTCATCCATCATTCTGCTTGAAACAGGTGGTGTCGCAGAGTGCCATGATAGTACTGTCTGAGTTCATGTCCCGTGAAACTCTTATAGAGAAGAAAAAACATACATTCGCAGACGAAAGCACATATGCACAAAAACACACGTAAGCACACGCTGGCATGTATAACCACTGACACACATTTCTCACCCGCTCTCACCCATCTACCCGATACAAATCCTAGATCCTGTAAGAGCCTACTCGATAATCTTGAAGTGTTTGTTCTCACCTCTCGGGGGGCCTGTGGTGCCACGAAGTCTGTGTAAATCTTCTGGGCCATGGCAGAGATCTTGCTAGGCTTGGCCAGCTTGAACTCCTCGCATGCAATCCAGAACTCCAGGTTCTCATCGCTGAACTCTGACCTCAGAAACCCACGGAAGAGTTCCAATCCCGCTGAAAACATAAAAAAAAATCTTGTATTCCTGCGTGTGTATATAGATACGAAAAAGCCTATTTTGTTTTTACCGACATTGTACAGTGCAATATAATATTTCTAAAAATCTGAATAAACCCACTTCTTTGTCAAGACACACGCATACAAACATCTCCACCCTGAGAAAACATTAAAGACAGGAGGACTGTACATGGATCCATTGGCGTTGCCATGGCTACTGTTATAATTCTAACGTTTGTCTTTCACTCTTGCCTTACTTTGATTGACATGACAGATACACAATGACTTCACGATGAAGCCATCGTCGTGCCATCATCATGTCGGACACAACACTTACTTTTGTCTGTGAGAAGCGACTCAAAGGATCGGCTCCATCGGAGGGCCTCCTCAGGATGGATCTGGGTCAGTTTTTTCCCCTCGTTCTTCGCCAACGTGCCTACTGTTGTGTCAGTGTGTCCTCGCCTCAAAAACAGAAGCTTCTTTTTCATAGTCTTCGCCCTGCGCACATAAAAAGTTACTTTTTTTTACTCTACAGGCATGTCAGACCTCATCTTTCTTACAGCATCTGTCTGATTCAAGTAACATTCTACTAATAAAGGATGGAAAGACAAACTAGGACTTTAATTAAGCCTTTCAACTAAATAAAGACAAAGCAGGTGTCAGGTGTAGGCAGGGTAAGAACGAGATCCGGGTGCAGGATAACCAATCTTCACTGACAAGCACCACAGGAACACAAGGAGAGAGACTGTTCCTCAGGTAAACAACTAACAACTTTCCAAAGATAATAGCAGAAACCGTGAAGTTCTTGCTGAAAGGCAGACTCCAAAACCAAAAATGCCGGTCATGGGTGTCATCAAGTGCAGGGATTCCTCCCACGCTGCACGTGCAGGACAACGTGAACACAGCCTTGCGCGTGCACTGGACATGACGTGTTCACACGCGCACCCACATCTCGTGAGATGAGACACACGTCGTGTCGAGTGACGTAACGCCGCACAAAGATCGGGGAAAGGGAAGATAATTAAGCAAACAAGGGTTGTTTGTTGTTTGTGCACCGCCACCTCATCCTCCCGCCGCTCATTTCATCATCTTGTCTTCTGCCATTAATCAGTTCAACCTTGTCTCAGCCTGTTATCAAGGGAAAAGTTATTTTTTTAGAGATGATGGTAACCGTGACGTGTCAAACTAACCCTGAGGTTGCGCAGGTGTCCAAGTACACAGGGTAGTCATGAGTTGTCATCCAACACCAAAGTCGGAGATGATAAGTGTTTCGTCTGTTCTCAAACTGGCGCCTTGATTCCTTAGATGTCTGTGTCTTTTAGTAATTCATCAACCGTAAATATTTTTTTCTTGGCAACGATAGCAAAACCTATTTCAAAGTTGAAGTTCTGTTTCACTCATAGCAATCCTCTTACTGTCCAGTGTCATCCACAACTAGACTATTGTAGATGTGTAGCACTGTAGTTTTGTCAGTCTGCCACTTCTCTCTGAGACATATTAGTAATTGAAGTCCAACACTAGTGGTAAACTTTCTGCAGCTGTCTATCAGTCTATCACAATCTATGGCAGCGATAGTAACTATATTACAGACTTTGAGCACGGATTTAATTAGTTCAGGCAATATTAATTATTGACAGAAAATCTGTAAATTCGACATTAAACCTGTAGCAATGCTAGCTCATTTATCGAAGTCCTCAAACAGTTTAGCAACGATTTGAATGAATCGTGAGACTGAATTTCCAAGACACAAAAGTCGTGTATCAGCAATTACATGCCCAACATTTAAAAAAAGAAATGATGGATTTCAGTGGTTACTGGCAGCGGACTAGGAAGTGATCTTGTTTACTAGCATGTGTACGAGAGCGTGCATGCGTTTGTACATATATTCGTGTGCATGTGCGTTTGTCCATGCATAAACAGCACAATAAAATGTGCGATGGTCTCAAGAATTTACAAAAACAAATACATGTTACTAATTTTAGCTACAAGAAGTGTTGCTTCACTTACTATGATCCACACCAGACATAAAATATTCAGACCCTCATAAACACCTCTTTAAAAATCAATCACCAACGAAGCATCTAGAAATAAACATTTCAAAAGCTACAAGTATTTTTGGGTGGGGTAGGGGAGGAAGTTTAAAAAAGAATCAAACAGACTGAGCTACCTTGCAGGCGAGGAACGGTTTACAATGCAGCTCCAAAAATGGCCAAGCCAGACGCTGGACCAAAATGGACGCACAGCCGGCGAGAGTTCGGCGGAAGCGCTCGAGCCATCCTGGGTTTTATGGGAGCGGTCTGTCTTCGATCGACGACAAGAACGTGACCGACGCGGAGAGCGACGATGCCGCTTTGGTCCCCGCCGGCTCGTTTATAGACCCCGAGCCCGGGGTGTGGCAAAAGCCAGGCTGCCATCGATTGTTCCAGACCCTTGCTGACGTAGGTAGTGAGGCTCGTAAGTCGCTCTGCACACGATTCCTGCAAGTTTCCAGCGCTGGAGAGCTTACTCTGCGATATGTTATCTCTTCCTTCCGAGACTGAAGAGCTCCTACATCGTGTGTCTGTCTCTCTCTCTCTCGTTCACTGGCTTGGCTGCTCCATTGGTCGACTCGTTCATTAACTCGTCATCCATTCTATTTGATTTATTTTGGAGAACATTATTTATTAATTATTTTATTAATTCAACCATCTACTCATACATTCTTTTTTTTTACTTCATGTGTTAATATTTTATTCATTCCTTCTCTCTCAGTTCAACCGACACCTTCACAGATCGTTGCATTGCCTTTGGTGTTCTCCTCTAAAGCCTTGGCTGATTAGATGTTCTTTTCTAATGTCATAAGCGGATCACAAGGACCATGTACGAGGTAATCAGTTGAAAATCGTTGAAGCAGGACGCAAGAGAATTCAAAATAAGATTCTCGCTGATTCCCTCATCCCTCATCCCTCAACATGCTGGTAGAAGTTCAAAAAGCTAGAAGTACCTCGTAGTTTCTATTGTAAGTAGTGTATTCTGAGAAGTCGGATTGTAAAATAAACAATGCTTATGACTACAATTTTTGTAGTTTAATGTTTGACAAGTTCTAGTTGGCCGCATCCCACAAGGAAGGAGGATTAGAGGAAAAAGTAAAGAAGTGATAAAGGGTAAAAGGAAGGAGGAACTGTAGAGAGGTGAAAAGAGGACGAGAGAACTAAAAGGAAGAGAAAAAAGAGAAGAAGTGAAGAGAAAAAGGAAATTAAATGAGGAGAAATAAAGCGGAAGAGAATAAAACGAGAGAAAGAGAAGCTGAGAAGGAAAAGGCTAGAGAGAGAGAGAAAGCAGTAAAAAGAAAGGAGAATAGAAACAAAGAGCATCAACATAGGAGGGAAAAAGGAATAAAATAATAAATGATAAAAATAGGAAAAAGTAGAAGAAAAGAGGCAAGGATAAGAAAATAGAGATGAGGGAAAGGAAAATTGAGAAGTAGAAGAAAAGGCATACAGGAAAAAAATCAAAAGAGATCGAAAGATGATGAGAAAGAAAAAGGAAGAAAAAATGTTAAGGAAGTAAAGGATAGGGAAAAAAGACTAAGAGATGAAAATAAGTGAGAGGAGGGGTGAGGGAGATAAAAGGACGAGGAAAAGTAGAAGAGAAGGAAGTGAATGAGTGGAGGAAGTGGTGAAAGTGTCTGGGTCTGGGCGATAAAGAGAAAGAAAGGTAGATTAAAATGAAAGATATAAAACAGGAAAATAAGAGAAAATGAACAGGAAAAAAGAGGAACAAAAGAAAAAATGCAGACGAAAATTAAAGAAAAGAGAAAAGAAGTTACGAAAGGGGGAATGGAAGAGGAGGAAGAATGCTGAAACGAAAGAGTATAAAGAGAGGCAGAACAAGAAGAGGAAGAAAACAGGGAATTTTTCTTACAGGCTTTTCTTGGACTTGGTCTCCGCGAACTTGAAGCCACCGAAGTCGTCTCTGGCCATCATGGCGGCGTCCGCTGACGTGGTCTTGTGGATGGGACGCCCCGAGGGCGGTGGGGGGCGATGCGAGGCGTGCTGGTCGTCGTCGCCGTCACGGTCTGGTAAATTGGCGGAACGGCCGAGGCGCTCTTCCAGCTGTAAACATTACACAAAACAATCTGTCTAATAGAAAGAACAGTTTATGTTTACATAGCATGTACACACTAACGTGTGTCTATAAGCTGAAGAAAAAGCCTTGATGCAAACAGCAACAAAAATGAGAGAATTTTGCAAACTTTACAGAAAAATACATGTAAGTAAAATAAAGGTAAAACAGAAAATTGCGAGCGGTCGTGACTGAGATAACTTTTTCCAAGCTTTAACCCAACCACCTCCAAAGATTACATTATCTGTCAACAAAAAAGCGTGCCCTGACATATATATATATAAAATACAGGCTGCAGCTTCAGCACAAGATTGTTTTCTATTGCCATAACAACACATGCAAACAACTTCCATGTCTTTCAGTTCTTGCCGATTATCTCAAGACTACACATTGCTCATGGTAAAAAATATAAGGACTTTGGATGACTGTCACGTGTTAGCCATAAATGTTTAGCGAAGTGCCGTGCATCTGGGCCCAGGCCGCCTGTTGTTTGAATTCCTCTCTCTCTCTTCACGAGAGCCCATGGCGCCAGAAATCATCCAAGTGAGCTCTCAATGAAACCTAATGCTTTAATTCAAAACAAAAAACTAAACCCTCGATTCCTTTCACTACAAGACTAGAATTTTCGAGAAAGACTACAGAATTCTTTTCGTGAACGCTGAAATACAAACACAAAGGGATATGCCCTTTACTAAGAAAGAAAGAAAGAATAAATGAAGAAAAATTGAGATACAATTGAGAAAAAAGAGTTGCCTTAGAACACAGTGACATATTTCCCACGAGTTACAGCAAGAATCAAAATAATTGTTGTCAGCTGACAGTGTAAGGCTCCGACGAGTTGTGTTCAACTACTTTGCGATGTTATTCTTCGTCACGCATGTGTGGCGAGGCAAGTGGGTTCAACCTCATACCCCACCTCTCCAAACAACAACAAAACAATATATATACTGGACTGATTTGAGACTTCTCGCTGGTACAAGTATACCTGGCATGAAACTTTGTTGTTTACTGTAAACAAGGACCTGAGGGCAAAGAGGACGGTGGCAAAGAAAGAGACGAATGATGTGAACGAAGAAAGAGACACTGACCTGCTAGATGTCGACAGTGTACAGGGTTGTAACGAAGGAAATGACAGTTTGTTTACTACCATGGTCTGGGTGTCTCACATGCCTGTCTTGAGGACTTGCCACAAGCTTGGAATGTGTGACGTAACGTGTGTATAATGAGGCTTTGTTTGAGGCGATACAATACAGGGACGTGTGAGTGTGAGAGAGAGAGACAGAGACTGTCACACACACACATGTGACACCAAGCTAGTGAGAAAAATGAAAGCTGCAAGGAAGACTACTCGAAGTCCACCCAGATGGCGCTGGCCACGTTATCGGACCCGTTCCATGCCCGTTACGTCGGACGTACGTTGCTATTACGTCAAAGCATCGCCCAAAGCTCGAGACATTCCGGAAGTGGGTTCACTGACTTGACCTCCGTCGGAAGATCCACTTTTGTGGCCTCGGAGGTCAGTACGTCACGTGGAAATAGTTACACTCCCAGCTAGAAGCTTGCTTCGCTCAGACATTGCTCTACACACGGAGCATGGTCTTTGAAAACCGTTGTTGTTGTGGTATGTTCCTGCTCTTGTTGACAGCAAGGGGCAGCCTTGTGGGATGGGTTCGGAACTGGAAGGGCAGAGCAGTTAAGACAAATCGTATTTCAGTCTCATGCATGTCCAAACGTAAATTGATGGTCAATTTAAATCTCATCAGAAACATCTACTACATACCAACCCTGCAACTGCAACTGGCATCATGACCAGTCAATAAAGCTTAAGTGGGAGGGACAAGCTATCTAACAAAAAATGTAATACTAATTAATATATATAAATATATAATTATAATAATTGTCGCAGTGATACGGATTAAACAAAACAAATAAACTGAAAATAACATACAATAAAACACACTTAACAATCAGTGCTTGAGAGACCACGGGCACACTGACATTACAGCTACCAGCCGACAAACCGGAAGTCAGTCGCGAGTAGAACGACTGTACCACTCACACGGACCGGAAAGTGTCCGCACACAGCATTTCCTGTGCTGCAAGCTGCGCAGGGTGGCACACACGTCAATAAGATAAATACTTGACATGTTTACCCACCACCCGCTCCCACGACCCGCAGCACAAGGCACACCTCACCGTAGGTAATTGTGATTGATCCCTCATAATTCCACAATCACTTTCCTGCACCGATCCTTGCAATTATTATAATTACATTGTACCAACACCCATCGATTGGTACGATTATGTGTCATCCATCTAATGTTATTATAGTGTGAATTACTGGATACAGATATTGTTGACACGCCCTTGTCGACATATCTTTGGTCCCTCAATTATTATAATTATAGCGAGATCCATCAAGTATTATCGTGGGGTGACTATCCTTCATTCAAGAAGTATTACAGTTATGATGTCCTAATACTTCATCGATCAAGTATTATTAATTTGCGCCTATCCTTCGTTACGAATTATGATATTGTTAATGTGGATGTCCTTCCATGAAGTATTACAGTTATGACATGCTTCTCACTGATCCATAAATTATTATAATTAGCCTGCACTGAAGCATTACAATGTAAATATCCCCGATCCATCAATTTATTATCATAGACATAACTTTCCTTTTTCAATAAACTTAATTCATTGTCATAGCGTATCCATCCTTTATGTCTTTTTTTTTTCTTCAGACGAATCATTATTCTAAATGTTTCGTACATCAGCACAGTTAATTCTCCCTGCACGCATCAATTACCGTTAAGTGTCCGTTTGACGATTACTATAAGAATTTTTTTTTCAACCTACATCATAATTTCGAACGGGAGGGGCAACATCTTTGGCGTCCCACGTAAAGATCGACAGGGACGTTGACAGACGTAGTGACAGGTAGTCGCTAATGAACACACATAAGTGTGCATGCACTTATCACAAAACATCGATCAAAATGAAGCCTCACTCAGCAGATGGCGTGCCTCGGGTACTTTTCCACCGGATCCACGCCCTGTCAAATATTTCAAATGGCTTTCCCTCGGAGCGTAATCGTCTTTCCTCGGCCAGGGACAGGTAAGCACTCCGATACACGAGTGCTCTCTCTTGTCTGCCTTCCAGCACTTTACATATTTATTTATATATTTTCTTATGAGTTTTTTTTTTTTCAAGCCGCGATGTCGCCAACAGTGTCTCTCGCGACAGCCTGGTTGTGCCGCTCGCTTGGCCTCAAAAGGTCGGGTAACGATCCTTGCCGAAGTTTACCGAAGTTTGCCGAGCGGGAACTACGTCACACTGGTGGGCTGCGCGGACCGTTACATCAGCCCCACGGACCTTCATACCTGGATGCGTGACTTGGGGTCAAGGCCGCGGTTAGTCTTGCTTTCGTTGGCTAACCGAGACTGCGAACACTCTTACCTTCCGGTACGGCGGCTTGTATGAACTCCGATATACGTTTACACACGGCATCTGCTCGCAGACCTAAATGGATTCACAAGAGCCAGCAAAAAAATGGAAAGGTGCACATTGTTGCATTGTTGGGTGCCATACCACTAAAGCGAAGTGTAGAGGCTTGTCATTCATATCGATTCCTAAAGCAGGCGAGAGCGAAGATCAAGACAAGTGGAGGGCGGCTTTGATTCATGCTATCAATCGGTGCGATAAAAGCTTCAATCCAAAGAACGCCAAGATCTGCTCTCGACATTTCGAGGAAGGCTGCATAAAATACGGTATGTGCCAATAAGTATGCTATTTTTTTAAAGCTTTTTCTGGAGATGCTGATGGTTATATTTTAGACATATTTTGTGGCAATGTTTTGAATTATGTCCCAGAACGTGAACACTATTTTGTACTTTCTAGTAGTTTTCTTATAATCATCAGCAGCATCATCATGTGCTTTATATTATTTTGATAAATACGAATTTTCCATTGTAAAAACAATGACATTCTCAAATTCTGATTTGTATGATACCGCCAAGTTTTTTAATGTGGTGAGGAGAGAAGAAATTAGTAATGTTTTCTTCCAATTAAATTTCATTATGTTGTTTTATTCAATAATTTTTTTAACCAAATCCTAACATTTTACAGGTCCATCAGGAAAATGTAGCGGTCTTGTTCCATGGAGCTTGCCAACTCGTTGGATGCCAAGCAAATTACATGAATCACCCAAAACCACAAGGCCAAAACCTGTAAATTTGTCTGCTCATTTATTTAGTCTTTATAATATAAAATGTATAATACATAACAGTATAAAGTGAGATTAAAATAAAAGGCCAGGTACTACCTCTTTATTTATAGGAGAGCAATGAAAAGATAAAGGTGATTTAAAAAATATTAAAATAAATTTTATCGCTGAATGTAACTGCAGCTGTCTTCTTTTACAGACTGAACGAGAACAACCTCCATTGCCAGAACGTGTGTTCTACAAAAACTTTGAAGACATCAAGAAAGATTTAAATAAAATTCAAGCACCATGGATAATCAAAGTAAACACTCCAGCAAATGTTCAGATTGGGGTTTCATCAGAGACCGAATATGTATGGAAAATTATTGTCGAGTTGAGAGCCGAAAACAACACACAAGCTTATGTGAAGGTAAGCTGTTGTTGAAACACATTTTTACCTCCGTCATTTCTTTTATAAAACATGTATTGTAGATGGACATGGTTTAAATTTGTTTTGTTAATCTTTTAATTGATAGAAATTCTTCACAATGTAAAGGTTACTAAAGAAAAAAAATTCTGCTATTATGAGGTAACAAAAGTTATTGCCTCTGATCTATCACTTCAAAAGAGGCAGACATTATCTACCTAAAATTAATATTTAGTTTTATCATAATTATTATTGACTGGATTATATTTTGATCAGATAACATATTTATTTTTGTTGTATATTTGTTATTTTTTATGTACAACTAATACTTTATAGGAATAGTTTGGGCAATTTGAAAAAAAAAAAACTGAACATTTAGATAATGTTTTCAGGTTCTTGGGGTGCCTGCTCCACGCTTGACGACAGACCTGGAGTCAAAAAGGCTAAGTACATTTCTGCAGGAGCTGCAGGTCATGTCGATTTGCACTGGGGTAACTGAAAGTTCACTGCAAGAATATGCTGCCCTACCTGATGGGCAAACACAATTTTATCGTCACATTCAGTACACAACAGTTAAGTAAACATTCAAAGCATCGTAAAGTTAACCACGATGATATCATTGGAGATCCTGTCACGCTGTTCAATGCTCCCATGTTTTGAATGTTTGCCTTATGGAAGTTTCCCCATGACTTTTCTCTGTCAGAATGGGGAAGTTTTGTCTTGTGCACCAAGCAGGCATTCAAAAATCCCATCTTGTCAAGCAGCTGTGATCCTGTAAAACATTAAAATTCACCTATAAGCAAACTAAGTCAATCTGTGTTCAGAAAAGAAAAACTGATGTTTAAAGCGTGTATTCATGCTATGCATGTTTTTAGCTGTGTAACACTCTCTGACTGATCAAGGATTATAAAAAATACAGATTACTGTTGACTGATCAAACTTATTTGGAAAGCTCATGTAGATAATGTTATTAAGAAAGTGCATAGCTGCCTGTACTGTCTGAGAATACTAAACGCTTTTAATGTGCACTTCAAAATTCTGCAAACATCTGTTATATACAGCACCATGACCTTCAGGTGTGCTGGGGTGAAATCATTGCATAGCAAGACAGGTACAAATTTAACAAGAACATTAAAAAAGCAGGACAGATAGCTAAGAGAGGGCAGAACAATATAATATATGATAAGCCTCAAATCAACAAACTGCAATTTTAGCTGACCACTATGAAGACTTCATAAATGTAAATGGCAGTTAACCCATTTCCATCCATAAAAAGCATAACAACAAATTCCTAGCGTTTTTCAGACCATCCATTAAAATTGTTGAAACCCCACCCCATGTTCTTATATATGTAAAAGTATATCCTAAACATAACAAGTAATACTTTCCATGTCCAGTTTATTACACAATATCTTATACTAGGAGACCTCCTACCTAAACTCCTGATGCAAATTTTCTTTGCATAATTTGGAGAACAATTACTTGGTTGAAGCATGTTTCTATGCAGTGGAATACATTTTATGGTAGCATTAGTTGTCTGATTACTGAAGAGAAACAAACTGAAGCATTAGTGTCACCCATCCATAAATGTATGTAGTTTGTAATATCTCCCCCCCCCTTCCCCATTAAATTTTTTATTGGTTTTCAGACCCTCAGCTGTTGAAGGTCTTACCAACCAGTTGCAGAAAAAAAGTAAAAATCAATGTACATGTGTAAAAATTATTGTAATCATCATCCCTGATGTCTAGGAACTGCTTTACATACTCACTTGATGCTTGCTTGAAGAAATCTCTTGCACTGTGTAACACGCAGTTCTGTGACAGTGACGTGCACACACTGTCAATTATTTCCAAGTCAAGCTGCAAACATATTGCAATTATTAATTGATCAATACTTCTGATGATTAGAAAGAAATCACCAAAATCATTTATTATCAAAATATATTGTTTTGCTTGTACTGATAATATGCTAATTGCTATATATGATAATATACTAGTCTTGCTTTGCAACATTATTAAATATTAAGACGCTTCTGCAAAATAAGAAAAACAATTACATTTATTATACTTTGATCAGATAACAATTACATTTATTTTAAATAAACAAACTGACACTACTATAATCAACAAACTTAGGTTTCTTTAAAATTTAAAAATAAGAATGTTTTATAATAATGAACACTCGTATCAAGTGGACACATAACACACTTATTGTGATATCTCTAAAGGACTGAAAAAGTTAGCAAATATAGCTGCCCACCTCTTTCAACTGTATGTTTTGAGATGATGCCATCTCATTCTTATTAACAGCACAACAGAGTTCGATTTCATTCTGCACAAAATAATAAATTATATTATTAAGCGCACGTTCAATAAAGAAATCTGATTAAACTGTGGTATAAATTATGTCTAAAAGTATATTTTTTTTCAGAAAAGAACATTCCGTTCACTTGTTTCAAAACGTCAATGTCTGTGGTAAAACAAATCAATACAGTATGTCCTAACGATGAATTTTATATGATAACACGCTCGATAAGGTCAGTCCATCTCTATAAACAAACAGAATACATGTTACAAATAACTCTACTATTAGTTTTACAATCAATCTTCTTCAGAAAGTTTTCTGATAAAAGAAAAGCGTAATTACTCACTTCTAGAATCTGTTCGATGATGGGGAGATCGGCCATTTTGAAATAGGAAACGGAAATGAGTGGGCTTCTTTGTCAAGCCTCGAACTTCAATGATAGGGCAAAGAGGCAGCGAAGGAGAGTCACTCATCCAGGTATGAAGGTCCGTGATCAGCCCCACGTCCTCTTGCGCACGGTATCGACCCACGTGACCTGATTCTCGCGAGCTAGAGCTGAGCTGTGGTGCGCGGACTGTGTGCGCAAGAATCCGGCGTCGGACTCCCGTCACAGTTTCCAGTCGCACGCGCACAGCGTGACGTCGGCGCGCGCACGCAGTGGCCTAATTAACCGCAAGCGGAGACTGCTGCCTGAAGGAAACACAAGGCAGCCCAATCTGCGACCTACACAAAGATGCTGAGATTGGGATGCTGCATGAAGGCGAAGATGATATATGTACATGCCTACGTGAAGATCGATAGTTTGCAGAACTTTTCCGATCGGTTTACGCGAGACTGACGTAACAGATGCCAAAGAGAGGTCGCAAAAGGTCAACTCTTTTTTTGGGTTAGAACAAACAAGATAAAATTGGAGAAAACATGATAATGGTGAAGGTGAATGGTAAGGGGAGGTTGATGAGAACGACTATGATTACTTGGATAGAAAAAAATTATAATAAACCAACAGACGGTTGGAACTAACATACAATAATTTTCATTAAGACAACCCCTCCCCGATTCAAATCCTAGAGCAGTTTTATCATCCCTTTCCTTTCTCCACGGAATATATATTGTTCACATGGTTCATTGTCTACAATCTGAGCTAATAACTCGTTTTCAATCATGCATAGACTGAGACCAATTCCGTGAGGTCATAAATAAGCAAATATCGTCATGGCTACAGCCAATCGTAATGTTGCTGGTTATGTTGTTAAAGCTTTTTCATATTACATTTTAATGAAAGGAATTTATTCTGCGCAAAAGGAATATTATTTATTGATAGATTCTGGGATTTAAAGTATCTTGTTATTGATATAACTGACGTTTATGGAAAAAAAACCAATTCGTGATGAGAAGTTCATTATAACATTTCATTAAAAATATTTATGTACGGAAATTGTTAGAAAAAATTTGTCATTAGGTGATTGTCTTTTCCAAAAAATTGAAACATATTTTTGAAATACTAAACCCCACCGACCTGAAAACATTCGGGTTACCAATTACTATATATAGCACAAAGGAAGGAATCCATGAACGACTAAATGTCATTGTCGCAATTAACCTCTTGTAAGTGACTGTTAGTTTTGTTTTGGTCGTGAGCTTTGGAGTGAGCGATGTGGAGAGTGCTGTGAACTGTGCAGACCCCTGACAGGCAATACTGCACATGCCCGAGTGGCCTGGAGGACCACACCCTGCGCTACACACCCGATCACATCAGTCAAGCTGAAGTCGACTCCAGCACGAGCTGCACACCACGTGAGTCATACAGGAACAAACACACAAAAAAAATATGGAAAAAAAAAGGAAAACGTTGCACTAATGTTAAGCGGCTCTGGAAATGCCGCGGGGTCGACAAAGAACGGTAATGCGAGGTCTGCAAATCACATCCACAAAACGTCCATATACATGTATATATCTTTAAAAAAAAAATAGTGGCGAGAGTGATCTCCATTTTGCAAGACCTGACAAATGACTTTGACGGATGGGATCAGCCAATTGATTGGCCAGGGGGAGTAGATCGACTACTTAGGAGGTAAGGGAGGCCGGGTGTGTGTTTTTTTTTTAGGTCACCAAATGTGATAAAAGAATGGACGAAATTACGGAAGAATAAAAGCCTGCAGGAACTATTAAAGTCAAAGTACACCGACCTAGTCCTCTAACAAAACAACAAATAAGTCCTTAAAATTGACGAAGACGTGGAAGTGATCCTGATACTTCTATATCGGGATGCAATAGCTAAAAGGTCCCTTGAGCATCTGTTTGATATCCCATGGAGACCAAGTGGAAACATAACATAATACATTCTGGAAAACAGTAAACAAATAAATCTGTGGATAGAAAACTTAGTCTTCTCCAGCATTTGGTTAGGTTTTTGAAGAGCATTTCCTCCGTTGATATATTTCTTCCACTTAATATAATATATACATGTTGTCCACCCGTCTACCACCTGGACCTCGAGCACGCGACTCCACGTTTCTAAGACAATATTCAGGAGCAGTTTCTATGCTATCAACCTTCCTTCCCCGCTCCATCCGATCTGGGGACCCTTTCGTGACTGCGGGACTCGAGGTTAAACGATTCGCTTCATCTTTTGCACAGAAAAATGCTTCGTCAATTCTTCAATGTACATGCATTGTCCACGCAGCGCGTGAAGCCAGCTTTTGCTGAAAGCGGTCTCCATGGCAACAGTCTCCGTGTACCTACAGTTATGAAAGAAGGGCAGGTATACAGGACTTCAGGCTTTGTTCCTTTCAGCAGGAGAAGACGATATCGCTATGTTTACTAGAAAAGCTATTGATTTTTTAAATTACTTATATTCCTTTCGGATTTTGTTTCTTTTGCATTTCTGAACGTGTAGCGTGTGAACAGCAGGAAACACAAGCATCAGAAACACGTTGACGACCAGAGTCGAGGATATCAATGGTAAATGATCGATGTATGGTTTGATAGTACAAATTGATGAATAATTTAATTTGATGGTCGGCTCATCAACCGACCAAAAATGTGAAACCGGAGTTGTCATCCAGTATCTGTCAGTCTCTGTCTCTCTTTCCCAGGGTATCTGTGCATGTACAGACTTGTGTGTGTGTGTGGTGGAGAGGTGAGCATGCATGGAAATATCCGAACATGGTGTATCTTTTAAATAAATGTACAATGAAGGCATTATAAATCAACAACAAATAATCAAATAATGCACCTTACAGTGCAGGTGCAAGACTATCATAACAATCGGTTCCCTATCTCTCATGATGGAACAGCCGACAAACCAAACACCATTTTACAAAATACACACCCAGAGCTCGTTGAAATTAATATATCTGCTTAAATAAATGAATAAATAAATAAACAAATGCAAAGCCAGAAAATCTGCAACACATTAAGATAAGTATCTTCACACTTTCATTCATTATGCCCTGTGCATTTGCTTACTTCACCGAGAGCTATTCTTCCCTGTCCTTGTATTAAAAAAAATTGTTTAAGCTTCTGCTCCGATTGGTCACATTGGCTAATGAGACCTACGTCACTTCCGGCTTGGCTGCACACTGCAGCAAGAAATGGCGGGCTGTGCAGCGCACGGAGCAGGCAGAGAATATGTCAGCCGTGCAGACATTTCCTTAAACATGAAGGTGCACCTTTCCGGAATCGCGGCCTGATTGGGTCAAACACACCTCTGGCATTTCGCGGCACGAGGAGTCAGGGTCCCAGCTGCCCCGTTCGATACTTGCAGGCGCGGCCGGCATCAGATGTAAGGCTACACCCGGGGTGCAGTAGGGTGCTGGCACGCGACAGCTTCCACAGAGAGGTGGGAGGGACGGGGAGGGAGAGTGGGTAAGGTACGAGCTCGAAACCCCGCCCAGATCGAACATTCTAGAGCGTTGGTAAAAGGTTGGGTAGTCTTCACCACCAAGAAGATGGTAAAGTTATGGATTCAGATCTTGGGACTGACTGCAGCGTCTGTTTTTCTGAGTTTTCTGCTTTCCTCCCCTCTCGTCCTCTTATCAGGGTGTCTTCTTTCTGATGAAGCACTTTCTTATCAAATATACCAACCATAAAACTGTCCTGATATTTGTTTTTGGTTAGTCTTACTTACTATTTTGTATTGAAATAATATCTGTTAAAAGTCGCTATTTTATCTCTTATTATGTTTGATGTTGAATGTGTGTATTATTTCTACATAACGATTAATTTGAGTAGACATTATTTTCTCCAGTAAGGCTGTTTTCATGATGCAATCGCTGGGTAAATATGTCAGCTATTTGACCACTAGTGTGACATTGTGACAAGTGACACGTGTGTCACGAAACTGTCACCACGAGGAAGTCATTTCATTTAGGCGTAGGCTTGGAACCTCAGTCTCCCCACTCCTCGGGTTACCTCCGTGTTCCTGAGACACTCTTGAACTTTCTTTCATCGAGGGTATGAATGTGTTTCGTGTAAGAAAGATTCCTTTGAAGAAAACTCTGGAACACTAGACCCGTTAAGCAGACTAATTGCCAACTTTCAGGCATACCCTGGCTAGAAAATGGCGACATCTAGATGTCGAGGACAACGTTCTATGGTGACGATGTCACCAGTCATCACAGGTAAATCTGTCTGCTTGGGAGTTCTCGACAAACCGGGTTGTAGAGAAATTACCGACGCCGATAAAGATGTCTCGAGCAAGGTCTTCAAGATTATGTAGCGGGGGACGGATAGTTGCAGACGTATCTTTGTCTCTTCTCGTCCAACTACTGACCTTTTAGTTGTCTTACATGAAAAGGAAAAACAAAAGTTCAGATATAAAAAGGGGTGGGGAGAGTTGTCTCACATGCGCTTTGCTTTTGGAAGTAAATTAGTTAATTAGTGGGAAAGTCTGGCACTTCAGAGCCACGTGTGCAATAGAGATAGAACAGAAGGAAGACAACATCTGACCTTTGGTTCTTCTATTTTGGGTTGTTCCTGCATCGTGTCCATCAGGAGTATACTGTTTCCTGCTCATCCCAGACCTCATCTGGAAGATGTGTCTATCTGGAGTCTAGTTTTCTTAACATTTTCTTTCTACTTACTGTGTAAATGAGAAGTATTTGCGATGCTATTTTTTTGTTTTACATTTGCGACATCGTACTCGTAAGATCTTATGTCACCCTCTTAGAGAAAAATCTTAAAACACTTTGTGTAAATCTCTCATGAATGTCCAGTTATACCAAAATTGTGAAGATTCGCACAAAGCAGAGGGAAGGAATGTTTCATTATCAAAACAGACAATAATATCAAACGATAATGAAGATGAGAAAGACCGTGCTATGGAGGATATGAGACCAAGTGTGGATCCAGATGCAAGAAGGGTAATAACTAAAAACTCACAGAAGTATGTATTCCTGTCCATCAGGTTGTGTCTCTGTCTCGCAGAGTGTCCCTCAAATATTTGTCTCTTCTCTTACCTCCCATACTGTGCCTCATGTTTATTCCTTTGTCACTAAGGTGATGCTGTTATGCATTTATTATCTATTTAATGTTCTACAAGCATGTCTTAGTACTCACTGTGTCAATCCCCTTGTCTCCAGGGTTGTGCCTGAGGAACAGCGCATGCGCGGGCACGTCCTTGGCACAGCCAGCACTCTGACTGCGCCCCAGGGGGCGGGAGAACATCTTGCGGAAGCGCCCTTTGCGGGACTCTTTCTCCCGCCGGTCTCCCTCCCCCTTCACTGCAGCGATCTCCTCCGATGCATCGTTGTCGGAACCATCCGGGGTGGAGTCGCAGCTGAAGGCCACGGCGGTGGCCGACTTTCGCACGCGCACATTGACGTCGCGACATCCCTCGTCCAGCTCGTTGCTGCCGAGCAGCGACGAGACGGTGGAACTCTGGGACAGGTTCGATTCGCACGACATCCGTGAGCTGTAGTCCGTGGACAGGTCCTCTTCACCTTCCAGCTCCAGGCTGCGGTGGTTGCGGAGGGCGCTGGTCAAGCTGACCCGCTCGCCCCTGGCACGCGCCTCGCGCCACGACTGGAAGAAGCGATGCCGCTCCTCGGAAGAGTTGATGGCGGAGGGGGAGCTCACAGGGGGGAGGCCCGTCGCGTGGCCCTTGGGGATCATGTCTTTGGCTACATCGTCCTCCGATCTTCCCCTGCTGATGCCGCTGCTGCTGCTGGCGGTGGTTTTCCTACCTCCGCCACTCGAGCGGTAGTCGCCTCCGCTGGCGTGCGTGCGGCTGGAGTGATAACTCGAAGACGAGGAGGACGACAAGGAGTAGGTCGGGGAGCGACCTCCTGAAGCGGTGGTGCAGGATGAGGAGAACGAGGTGGCGGAGGAGGTAGAGCCGGTGGTCGTGGTGGCGGTGGTGTTGGTTCGTGTACGAGACTGGGAGGAGCTGGTCACGTGGTGTAAGGGGTTGCTCAGTTCGTGCACTAACTCGTCCAGGTTTGTCGTTAGCCAGCGTTGGGGTACTGGGGAGCTCGTCTCGTCGAGATGGACTCCCTGCAACAAGTCCATCATCATCATCATCATCATAATCAATCATCAATCATCAATCATCATCAATCATCAATCATCAATCATCAATCATCATCATTCACAAACATGCAGCCTCAACTCCTTTTTCTCTCCACTTGTTGTCAGCCTTTGCTTAGTCTAAACCATTCTCTCTCTCTCACACACCATATGCGTGCTTACACAAGCAGTGAAGTACTCAAGCACACACACAGACACACAGCAGTCAAGTACACAAGCACACACACACAGACACACAGCAGTCAAGTACACAAGCACACACACACACACAGCTGCACACTTCCTGCACCAAGTGGACTGTGGTCACACCAGGGTTTAGCTTCCGCCGTCTAGTCCTCACACGCCGGGCCTCAGTCTGGTGTTGCTGCCCTACTTCCGCCTTAAGCCAGTCCCATTCCATCCCCTGCATCATAACAACATCCCTTTCCTCTCCTCCCAACCTCCTCCCGACTGTCCTCCAACGTCCTGCAATTCTTCTTGTGTGCGTATCTCCATGCATGAATGAAGGAGGTAGTGACCGAGGGAGACATTGGTACTACTATATGCAGTAGCTTCACTACCAATGTCTCACCCTCATTACCCTATTTTCGTCCCCTCCCCCACCACAAACACACCATCCCATCGTATGACTTATTAACGGTCGCTCAACAGACTCTCGAGCTTTGTGGAGGCGACTTCCTGATGAGGAATTAAATGCTGGAGTTGATAGTATGAAGTGAGGAACACAATAATGTCAGACTCAGACATGACAGAGTTGAGTCTGCAACATAGTGTCACCTTCGTCATCGACTGTCATCGCTTAGTCAGCGCGAGCCCGATGTCAACACCGACGAGATGCAGTCAAGTGTGGAAGCTGTCATCTTCAGCCTCCTGGTGACACTAACAGAAAACTACTTTCTTTGCACAAAGTTTTTCGGGCAAAAAAAAACTTGTTTGCTGTATTTTTGTGATAATCACGATGATGGAAGAGCTGTACAAGGAACTCTCATCAACATGAATCCATCACTCCCAGACAAAACAGTAAACAATCGGCTGCAGGTGGGCGGAGTTTTATTGTTTGTATATGTAATATTCAAACGTATACAAATGTTTTTGTTTTTCTTTCCTTTGGTATACCTGGTTCTCATTTCTTTATGATAGCCATTTGCCTAACTTAGTGAAAATGAAACAGAAGAGTAAAGATGGTTTTCAGTATGGCCACCAGGTGAAAAAAAAAATAAAACCAAGTCTCATGGAAGTGTTTCTCAGTCTAAACTTCACTAAAAGATTCGAACCTTGAACACTCATCACTGGGGATCGACAATCGTCTTCAGTGTCCAAAGGGTCGGGGGTCAACACGGACACGGAGCTGACGGTAGGATAAAAGGTCAAAGGGCACAAAACAGGTTCATTGTTATCTTGAGCAGTCAATGAGTTTATTTCACGAACCCGTCACACACGTCACCACACGATGGGTCATCCGCTGTGACGTCACATCCTCCCTCTAATCCCACTTCCGTATATATTAGACACCACCAGAGAATAATGAATAAGTAATAAATATTCACACATGCAATCATAACACATTTTATATCCCCCAAACCGAATAACTCTCTAAACCTGAATAGTTATCCGAGATTAAAATCTGCTAAACTTACAACTAGTGAAACGAATACAAAAATGATGAGTAAGGTAAAACGAGATAAACAACAACAAATGCATCTTACAGAGAGGCGTCTACCTGTGCAAAGTATTGCCAGTAATTAGCTACAACATCCACGATATGAAAGTCGTGACAGAGGTAAGTACTCTCCCCTTCTGACCTTTACTCCCCTACCCCACCACTCCACCTCCCCCCCACAACAACCATTCGCTCGCACACGTAACCTCCTCCAACCTTGTGACGTAGCAAGGCGGCGTCGGAGCCACAGGAGGAGCAAAGCCAGAATCGCAGAGTGGAAGCAGTGGACATGTTTGCAGGATGGAGACCAAACGGTTGTACACCGTCAGCGACACAAGTCTCGTCCGCGCGCTCACCGTGTCGCATGCAGCATCGGCATCTGTCACGAGAGCCTCAACTTTGGACGGCACTGCGCATGCCCGCTGCGGCACATGCGTACTTCAGTCCTAGCGGCGAATTTTTTTTTCTCTCTCTCTTTTCTCTCAAGTCTCGCCTGTTCCTTTTTACGAGACGCCCATGCACGAACATAAAAATTATAACCGCCGGATGCAGATGCAAAAAAGAGCGTGCGCATGTAAAAGTGCCAGCACGCACGCGCGCGCGTGTGTGTGTGAGTGCGTGTGCGTGTCTGTGTACCCACGATCGTCACTGAAGAATCGTCGGCGACAACTGAGGCGCCAGACGAGCGGTGCAGGGGATGATGGGAGCGAGTCGCGCGACTGCCGGGAGGGCGGTGCCGGCGCGCGTGTGGCATTGCAACACAGGAGATCGATTCCCAGGCTGCCTGCTGCCTGCACTGCGCGCACCTACACACATTTCAACGCTCGATCGTGCACTGTGCACTGCAAGGTATGATTTCCCCGCACCCGACGAAGTGCGCATGCGTGTGTTTGTGTCCCGAGGGTAAACAGGTGAGTTATGAATATTCGGATAAAAATGAGCAGGAATGGAAAATGCTTGCTTACTTAAGTAGACAGGTGAGATAATATAAAAAGGTAAATAAGTAAGAACTGAAGGTAAGAAAATCAAACGGAAAAATGAAGGGAAATGGTAGAGAGAGAGAATGAAAAAGAAAGTACAAGGTAGAGAAGAGCACAATGAAATGCGCAGACAATGAGTCACAGGTGGAAGATGAAAAAAAAAAAGTCCCGGTAAAAGGGGAGGCTACCCATTCGTATTTCTATGACAGGGTTCTGGCAATCAGTGCCTAACCGCCTACGTCACCATTGACCTGCTCCCCCTAATCACTCAACGGTTCCTCGCCTGCACGTGTTGCCAACGTAGTGCAAACCTTCGATCCAGCAGAATATATAACCTTTACCTTGAGGTATGATCGATTTACACCCCCTCCCCACCTTACTGATCGAACTCTCCAAATTTTCGTGCCGGTTGCTAGCTGCAAGGTACCCGGGGTAAAGTGGTCGATCCAAACAAGGTTAATAACGGTCGTTTGATGGTGGGTGGTTTTCATCTACCTTCTAGTCTATGTTCTACAAATCGATGCTGAGCTAAGCTCGGGTATCTGGAATAATAGTTTTTAATCGTTTCTTAATTTGAGACCAACTTAATTTTTTTTTTTTTAAACACAAGACAGCTCGATGCATGCTTTAGTACGGTTTCGCGAGTAAGCTCGTGTCAATTCGTAAAAATTTTGCGTTGAAAGCTTTCTCTCACAAATCTGGAAATAATAAATTCTTAACTAAATAAATAAATGACAGAGGAAATACTGGAGAGATCGTTAAGAAAGTCGTAGAAAGAAAATAAGTGAAATGCGGGTACGTGACTAGATAAAAATAACTTTATTTATTTTGTCTATACAAGTTTCCGAATTTATTTATTTTAATTACATTTTATTTTTATGTACAAATACACATTTTTTTAAACTGCGAAATGAAACTTGCTGAGATCATTACATAAATCTTATCTTAGTTTGTTATGGTGAAATGTTATTATTTATAAAAGGCATTTACAAATTAAAAGTAGGAGAAATTAGAGCAAAGACATCGATGAATGCGTAGCCGAGGCGGAAGCTTTGATTAGACGATCAGATGTTAATGAGGCGCTGTCCAATCAGCGAGCTTTCCCTCGTGACGTCACACGACATTACTCTTCACCTCTCTCTCAATCCAAAGTAAGAACTGTCTACATCTCATGAATTTACCCGAGTTGTTTGCTCAGACTGGGAGATAAGTATGTATGAAAATAATTGTTAATTCTAAACTTGGAGCAGCTTCAAAGTGCGAGCTTGCACGTGTTGTTTGCTTTATTTTATTTCCTTTTTGCTTTCAGTCTGTTTGTTTTGGAAGTCAGTTAGGTCTTCATTGTCCGTTGTCTGTCAGTCATTTGCTTGTTTTTGTGTCTGTGTCAGCCTGACAGTCTGCTTCGCATCCTATCCTCTCCCTCACATGTTTTCTATGTTCTTACACGTGTGTGTGCGTTTGTCAGATGGCGGTTAGAACCGTTTACAGCCAAAAACTGAAGAGATCATCTTCTCTGATCTTGCAGACAGGTCAGCAGGTTGATCCCAACCTATCCCTACCCCCGTTCAATCTGTCTTTCTTCTTTGTTTCTAAAAATCCTGTGTCCATATGTTGTTTTGGTGACAGAAAGAGTAGGAAAAATGAACATAATTCAGAAACCTTTCAACTGACTGACATGTTAACCGTCCAACTGACTACTTAAAACCATCTCACGCATCTCGCCCCAGGAAACCAGGATTACATGTGGAAAGAAGGTGTTTGCGAAACATTGTCAGGTGACTGTTGAAGGTCATGATTGGAGACAGCTCCATTTGCAAGATGCTCCTGTTGTGAGACAACCTCCATGGAAGACACGCGAACTCACGAGTTCAGAACCGATTTTCGGTTAATTTTGACAGAAGGCCCATCATCTTGGACTCCTATAGCAACAGAATGCTATGTCAGCAGTCATTGCTGAGAAGATCATTCACTTCCCGTTCAACCGTCAGAAACGATGTAGGAGGCTCTACTTTATTTGTTTCTGATTTGCTGGATGGTTGTGCGAGGTTCAAGTGTCACAATTTTCTTGAACCTGATGAGGAAACTTCTTGTATTTACTCGCCATTGTGGTCTCTTGCTGTGAATTAGTCGGAACAGTATTGTCTTCAGCTGTACTAGGCGGAAGTAAAAATAATATATATCTATATCTCGACATTTATATATGTAGTGGCAATGTCACATCATCCTATAAAGCCACAACATCTGATTTTAATGTGATGACCATCCAGGTCAAGAACTTCTCTTCCTATAAACAAGAAATCTTCATTGACGGTTATATATGTCTTTCGATGTTTATTATCTACACAAGTAAAAATCCCGGTTTTCACTCGTCATCGAGAGGACAGATTTTTTTTTTCCAAAAAGGAAACTGTTTTAAGTTGACAGCGTGAGAAGGTCATTTCCTGGTAAAATTTGTGAATATAGGAGAAAAAATAAAATTAAGCCAAATAATGTAAACATGGAAAAGTCTCTCCATTGTCAAAATTTTTAGTTACATCACATGTAGAGACAGTACCAACACAGTAGATAACCTTAGGCTTCACAAGTTATTATTATATATCAACATATGTTGCTAAATTAACATAGAAAACAAAATAAACAACAGTGGCCCTTGCTAAACCACTTCACTCTATTTGTCAGAATGGAGGATCGATCTATACAGAAAGATAACAAAACAGTGGAATGAAAGAAGAAGAAAAAAACCACAGCCTACACTGTTGGGATTTATTTTTGCCTTCATCTTCAGTCAAAGGGACAAAACTGTTAGTAGACTAGAAAGCTGGGGCAGGGAAACAGACAGAAGGATGTAGTCAAGCTGCCTGGTCTATTTCTGGGTGAATGTGAAAGTGTCTGTGTTTGTGTGTACATGTTAATTGAGCTAATTATAGAATTCACAATTAGTCACAAACCAAAGACTTTCTCTCTCTGACAAACACACGCGCACACACACACACATTTACGACACCTACCATAGTAGATGTCAGTCGGAGCTGGTTCGCTGCTGGTCTTGTTGCCCCGGAGACGAATACAACCGAAGATAAACTTAATTAATTAACTTCTCTCATCTATTTTCCCCATGACTCGGGGGTAGTCTCGTTCGGTCTACACTGAAGAAAGTTTTGACTAGAATGACTGTCCAGGTAAAACCGTCGTTTGATACTCCTCCACCTCTCCGGCAACGTGAGAAAGATCAGGTGTTGGAGTAAGTTCTCTCACACGCACAGTCCTTATTTTTTTCTTCTTCCTTTTCTCTATCTACGCGTGGTGGATGTCTGGCAGGGCTCCCAAGCGCATCATCCAGTTCCTGTATCAAATTTAGAAAGAGCGGCTTCCGTTCGGGCGTGACCTCTGGTGACCTCGCGAGGGTGAGCACGTGACTTGTGCGCAGTGGGCCGCTGGTTGTCGCAGTTTCGGTGAGCGCGTGGGTAGGTGTAGGGGAGTGCACGAGCCAACGGTCCGTCGAGGCTCTAAACAGACCGTGCAGACTGTGCCTGTCGCTTTTATACGTCCAGCTGGAAAGCCATACAGGTTCTTGTGGTGATACGCGCGCGTACACAGTCACACACACACATACATCCACATACAACCCACAGCACGCACTCACATCTTTGTACACCAGCAGCAGCCGCAGCAGCAGCCGCCGCCGCCATCCCTTTACTGTTGGTGGGGGATTCTCAGCTTGGCTGTGACGTCAACGGAGTCCCTCCATCCTTCGTAACCCCTTCACCTTCCCCGTCGTCCTCTCTCTCTCGCTCACTCCACTCCTTTGTGCTTCTCTACTCCCTCACCTCCCCATTTTCTAAGTGCTAAGTGTCTGTTTTTCTATTTTTTAAGGTTGCTCAGTCTAGCTTCTGATGTCGACTGCGAGGCTGTAGTCAAGGGTGTTTTCCCGACACCTCGGGGGTCCCAAAATAGGTTTGCGGTGGTCTGGCCTCGCTACGGAGTAAAACTGTTTAGCGGTCGCTGGTTGTCAACAAAGACCTGATCAGCAAAAAGAGAATAGCCATCGAGTTGGTAAATGTAACAGTTGCCATCAAATGAACCATGTTACAATGGCCAGGAAGTTGTTCCAAAAACTGACCTCTGACCCTGACAATCACACTATTTTATTAATCCCTTGGCAAATTACACACCTCCCGGTCACAAGCATCAAAACTTCACCGATCGCATCCTTTCTCATGAATACAGGCAATAAATATTGTACCATAGATGTTAACGGTCCGAAATACTATAATGATAAGTGTCGTAAATATTACCATCAGTCACATACCACTGAGGTAGTGAGGAATTGATAGTTTAATAGTTTTCAAGATTTGGTTAAGTTTATCATAAATATCCAGTTATTTAAAGGTATGGACCTTGACTTAAAGTCTTCTGTCCAGTCAGCATTCTGGTTCTTGTTATATTCTCATATACAAACAGAAATCATAGCGAATATGGAGTCAGAAATTCGAAATCACCTCGCTTATTTTTTTCATTTAATATATCTCAACGCTACCTTCCACATGTCTGGAGAATGAGAGAGAGCGAGAGAGAAATATAGGGAAGGAGAAGTAGCTTAAGGAGGAAGCAGGAAAACCAGGAAGTGAATGAAGAAGGATTAAAAAGACAGATTAATGAGAAAAGCCGAATAGGTTGTGAAACCTCTGTCAAGCTGCAGTGAACAGAGCTGAGCACACTTCCTAATGTCCTGGTCCCTCGCAGGTCCACACCACCAACATGGCGGCGTCTTGTAGCCCGAGCCTGCACGTGCAACACGAGACTGACGTGGCCCATCATCCAAATCTCGTCATCGCTCGATGTAAAGCAATGCATCTTTCGCCCACGTGACAGGTCGTCCTGAACTTTAATAACAACCCAAGGGGTCACTGTCGTCAATGGGGACAATGCACTCCATGTGGATTGTCCTATAGGCAAGCCGTGAATGGACATGGAGGGGAAGCGAACTGAATATAGTTCTTAAGTGGAACTCAACCCTGGGTTTTTTTTTCGAATCATTTTGTCTTTCCTGATAAATCGAGTATCATTTGCTGCTGAGCAGGTAAGGAAGGTTTACATCCACAGACCCAGACGAGCCCCTCAATCCCCAGTTAACAGCGCTTAGTTGTGATCACTACAGTTCACCGAAGGTCAATGGTTTATATCTCCTCTCGGGGTAGATCCTTCTCTCTGGATACCTGTTCAAAGGATTGGTCGACCGTGGTTTTTTGCCTTTCGACAAGGGCTACATCACCACCAGGTGCTAGCGCATCCCTAGCATATGATATTCGTGGGAGAGCATGGGATATCAGCAAAGCCAGCCAACCCCGAATCTGCGACCTGCGCGCGCATTTAACCCTCCTTCATTATCTCCGTGCCCACACAAGTGGGAGGGAATCTGATCTGTCAGTGTAAGCAAAGGTGGCAGATACTGAGGGTTAAAGTCGTCTTGCACTTTCTTGTTTTTATTTCAATTGTTTTTATTTTTGGGTACTGGGGTGGTCATTTGAACTAAAAACCCTATCATCGGCTACATCGACCTCCCACCTAAGTCGTGTCGACCACTTGACCATATCGCCCCACGCAAGGCCACATCGACCCCACACGGAAGTCGAATCGCCCAAGCCCGAGCTAAATGAATACCCGAGGAGTAACACCTGTCTCATATTAACCGAACATTTGCATATATACTTAATAGAAACCTCAAAACTAAAGAATAATGAAACCAAAATCCTTTTTCAAATTTAAAAGAAAATCGAACTTGTGCGTCATTGTGAGATTTTCACCGACGTCTGCACAGACATTTAATAACATCCAGATTGAAGAATAATGGCGTAAAAATAAAAACAAAAGAAAACAAACAAACAAACAAAAAACCAAAGGAAGCAAACAAGTAACGATTTAAAAGAAAATCGAGTTACATGCTATTCTGCAATTTGTTATTCGAAAGTGGACTGGATGGATTCAGCCATGTTGAGTACGATGGTAGGTAAACGCATGGCTCTGTTGATGATATTATGGTTTATACTAACCTGGTCATCGGAGATCGATTCGTCTTTTGATTCTGGATGGATTCGATTTTCAGTGTTGGAATCATACGGTAGCTATGACTGGAGCGAGTGATTGTGTTTGTGTCGAAATGACAGGTGAACCAAACAAGAAGCAGTCTCTTTATGTACATCATGTGATTTCTGCAGAAAATCCTAATATAGGGAAAGCTGCCTGTCAGAATCAGTTTATTTTAAAATGTCATTTTTTTAACAACCAACTTTCGAAAAAAAAAAACCCAACCAGGGCATAGACTGTCTCTCGTAAGTCGGATTACTGAGTAGTCGTAGGAGAGATGGATGAAAAAAAGTCCGTGCAAAAATATTTAGGTTGTAACTAAAGGGGAGCCATAATTGGGAAGGTCTTAATAAAAAAGTTTTAAAATATTTTTAATAGCTGGCTATATCACAGAAAAGCAGTCAGCCCTGTAAACAGATGCCGCATGCAGAGAAAGAACAGCGAGAACTGAACCCAGGCCACCCAACCTTCACTGGTGACAGGCGTTAACCTTTACACCCCCGGACCGCCCTCTAGACAACAGAATAAACAGAAAATTTACAAAATATGGACGTTGGGCTACATTAAGGTACGGGCACGACTTCCATCTTTCAGCTTAAGAAAACAGTACAGAAATATATAAATGGAATGACAAGATTCTCTACAGGGAACACTACAATAACAACACTCTACAATAATGAGGACAACAGTGATTTCATCTTTCACAGTCAGACAGAGGAAAACAGAAAGTGTGTAAGAAAATGAAACACGGAAGACAAGAGAGATTGTCGGAGGAAGAAGTGAGAAGAAAGTGGACCGTAAAACAAAACTAACAAAAGGCAGGAGAAACTAATGGTAAGATAAAAAGAAAGACTGAAAGAAATAAAATAACACAGAAGACGAGAAAAACTGTTTTGTAAACAAAAATATTTTCAGAAAAAAGAAAGTGTATTGTGAAATGAAAATAAGGCAGAAGAATGCGGTATTTCTTAACGTGAAGAAGACACGAGAAAATGTACATTGAAATGAGAAGACAGGAGAAATTGAAGTGAAATGAAATTAAATGAAAGAAAAACGAATTCGCTTTTTCCAAATAAAGGAAAAAGTGGACTGTACAATGAAAATATCAGGAGGACTGCAGCAGGGGGGAGATTCGACTCAACAGCAGTTGTCTCACAGCGGGTTACTCGCCTTATGTCCGCCATCAATACGTCACCGACTCTCCGCCATCAATACGTCACCGACTCGCGACTGTTTTCACCCAGAAAAGACCAGAAACCTTTTAGGAAAATGCGACCATCAAGGAAAGAGTTACTTTGCTTTAAACCTCATTACTGTTAATGATCTCATCAGCCGCGCATGCGCAGATGCCGGTGTCTGTGCCCGAAGTGGGCTTCAGGTGGAGTGTACTTCATCGTGCACACTCCTTTTCTTGTACACGGCCACAAACAAATAAAGAAACGGATTAGTAGACGGAAATGTCAACAGTTAAACAAATCTTAATGTGAGTTCTACTATTTATATCTTTATCCAGTCATTAATCCCTTCCTTCTTCAGTTTTTTAAATGACTTGTAAAGCCATTTGCATCCATCACCAGAATCGCTGCTTGTGATTTTATCGATGAAAATGTCTGTTCACAAGTTTATATCTATTAGCAATCCATGCTGCAATTGTTCAGTTGTTTATATGCATAGCTGTTCGTTCGTTTGGCTTTTTTTCTGAACTCTCTTACTGTATTTGCTCACATCTAATTGCTAAAGTGTATTTGAAATATTAAACCTTGAAAGCAAAGTTCACGTGGGGCGTTCACTAATTAACGCCTGCTGGCAAACTTCATCTCTCCAGAGATAATTGTTCCTAGAATCGTTGTTTTAAATAGTTCAAAAAGAGTTATTTAGATGTGTGTTACTAAATTGTGTGCTGTAGTCTGGAACTGTTAATACGTTACGCTGTGTCGCATTAACGGATATTTTGTGTGACGTCACCGTGACGTCGTCTCAATGGAGCACCCTCGAGCAGCGGTCGAAATCTTAATCTCTCCTTCAACTCCTGGAATTTGAAAAACACTCACGTGATAACCCAGGCTTACGTTTCGAGAGGGGTGAAAAATTCAGGCAACGTTGTGATGAGCGCCAATGGCTAAAAATAATTAAAAAATAAGGAAAATCACGGCGTTTCTCGTGGTGATCCGACTCTTTGCTTACTACGTAATTTAAACGTGAGCATGACGTCACCAGGGTGTGTGTGTGGGGGGATGGGGCCAGGTTTCTGCCTGTAGGGAATTAAAGGTGAAGAAGAAGAAGAAAATTTGAGAACGCAGCACGAGAGTGTGGCGGATGGGGATTGGGGGGTTAGGAGGAGAGGAAAAGAAGGAGGTAGTGGGAGGGATTGGGTTGGGGGCTGGGGGAAAGTTAAAGTGAAATTCAAGCATGTGGAGTGCAGTGGCCTTATCGGCTTGAACATTCCGCGCCAGTCTAGGTGAGATAATGACAGGGAGGCGATCATCTCGCTTCTTTGCAGACGCCTTCCCTACCGCTCCGAGTGCGTACTTGCCTGTTTGTCTACTTGCCAGTGTCTACCTGTCTACTTGTGTCTGTCAATGGACCTGCCTATCTACCTACTTGCCTGTCTCTTTTTCATGTCCCTGCATACTTATGTGTCCTTTCTTCCTCCCTGCCCTGCCCGTCTGTCTATGGCCGTCCCTTTTAGTCCTGTCCTCCGCCTGTTTGTCTGTGTGCCTGATCCTGTCTCTCTCCCTCCCACATACATCAACCTCACCCTCCCACTACCATACAGTGCACAAGCTGCAAACACGACAAACCCATTAATTAAGCCAAGATCTTTAACACTTTTATCCTCACTTTTGCTCCGCGGGAGGTAATTAACGGTCTTTTACGAGGTACCCGACTCTGAACTCTTATCGCGCTCAGCGAGCAAGGGTCACGACCTCCAGGAACTCTACGACCTTCACTGCCATCCAGCTCGGGGAACCACGGGGAATTTCTCTCCCCATTGACGTCGCGTTGACGTCAGCGCCGCCAAAATCAATGGCGTCTGGGAAAATGCGATTCCGAGGACCGTTGCCATCTACGGCGATGCTTGATTGAATTTCACACCGAGCGTCTTTGGGATCGGGAAGGGTATTGGAGACTGGTGAAGATGTGGTGTGTGTGTGTGTATCCATGTGTGCGTGCGTGTGTGTGTGTGTTTTGTAATACTATTTTCTTAAACCTCTCTTCCCCTGAAATATTCACTCACGTAGTTTACATCCTCATGACATCTAGGGGAGGGAAATGTATAACCTTTATCAATTACTTTGCAATCAATCATTTATTTATTTACACTCACGCAGATCCGCTATGTCAACAAGTAGTTTTTCAGGAAGCGGTTGAAAAACAAATCCTTGTTTGTTTACACTATTATTTGTCCTTCATCAAATGATAGTAGTGAAGATAAACAGTTGTTTTTACATCCCCCGCGCTTGAATTTTCTTTCACGGCTTGCGAAAAATGATGCTTGCTTTGGAGCAATTTACTCCATCCATGTTTTTGGGGTACTGTATACTTTTTTGTGAGTTAATTCTTGATCGCTGTTTTATTTTCTTGCCTGCATATAATAAAGCTTAGTTGGTTTTTCTTGCAGCTGATTGGATAGGATACAAGTCTATGTCCGTTAGATGATTATTCTGAGACCAGCGAAGGACACGACTGATGGACGTGGCTCGCGAGCCTCTCACGAACACCAAGACATCAAATCTCATGAAATCTCGTCACAGTGATATGCAAATCTCGCAGGTCGAGCATTTTAAGATATTTTCAAACAGCTGCAACAAACTAATGCGATGTGCGTGTATGTGCGTGCGTGCTCTTGTCATAGATGGTCCTGTTCTGGTGGAGATGTGATAAAACGCGATGAAACTGTTGCCCTTAACCCTCTCTCTCTTTTTCAATCTCTTCTTTTCTTGCTGTAGTTCACAGAAACAAAAGCAAGAAAATTAGGAATAAACAAAACAATTCTGAGGTAAAAAAAAGACTCCCACGACGTCCTAAAAATTAATAAATAAATCGAAAATAATGCCATGGTCCTCTTCTCCTTGTCTCGTCAAACAAAACCAAACATCTCAGCCCTCGCGATGCCCGTAATTATCGTTGGAAACAACAGCAACCTCAGTTCTATATTTATAAAACTATTGAACACCAGCCCTAATAAGGAGCTAACGAAATATTTGCGGAAATGTCTTAGAGACCGGTTAACGCTGTTTGATCGATACCCCCAACTATTGAAGGGGGGTTAGCTGGGGGGAGAGGGAGCGATCGAGGGCAGAAGGGAGGATTCATGGCGAGCTTAAAATGACGCGGTTGCCTGGGACGTTCACGCTTTTAGCTCGACTGTCGAGAACGACTGAAAGGAAAAAGAAATTGGATGGACGAAACGGGATAGAGTTACCTTCTCCACCCGCATCCCTCCCCCATCTTTACTGCCCTCCCTCCTTTACTCTCCGATCGAACGGTTAACGCAGCCAGCGTCGACGGTGACGTCATTCCATGGGTAGGGAGGGGGAGGGTAGAAAGCTCCCGGGCCCTCCAAGATGGGCTGTCATTCACGGTCCGAATGGCCGAGGCCGTTCCAGAAATTTGTAGCATTAAGAGAAGAGCATCACTTGCGTGCCTGGCGAGTTGAAAGTCTGCCTCCGAGACCTGTCAATCCGGGCTAAATTTAGCCCCGGCTCCTGTTAACGGAGGCATCACTTATCGCCAGGTCGTCTATATTTAGCCTCCCGTCCCGCGAGCGCTTTGCTGGCTGCCATGTTTGCATTATCTGCGGAACGGGTATCTTGTCAGCCGGCGAGCAGTTCCGGGGGGAAGGTCAGGGGGCACCGTACACAATGGACATCGTGCATATTAATTGACCTCCGAGGTTGTATGAATTTTTTTTAAGATTCTTTTACTTAAATGTGCATTTTGGTGAATAAATTTCCACTGTCTGGAATCAACAAAGGGAGATAACCCGCCTGAACCAAGAGTTGTCGTTCTGTGATAAATTTAACAGTTGTATGTCCAACGATGTGGCTGATGGGATGAAGAGCTGTTAGTTCATACATTTCAAATGACGATGGCTTGGCATTCCTCAGATGCCGCAAATATTTGATGGCGTCGTTAAAAAGGAGCTCGACAGGTCTCGTCCGGTTCGGTGACGTCATGAAAATGGGCGCTGCTTTTGGAGTGGCCTCCCATCAATACGTCTTTCTCTGATGACATTGGTTAGAAAATGTTTTTATCTGATCTTTTATGACACATGAATGCATTTTGCAGTCGTAAATTACCGATATGCACTTCCTGCCTGCGCAGTGGCGCCGAGTGGAGCTTTATTCAGATACATTAGTATGCATCAGCGGTCCAAACAGTTGAAAAACTCAGTACAGGCATTATCACCAGCTTCACATCAGGAACACTTTTTTCTTTTAATAAAACCTTCAAATATTTTCAGAATAACTCCAGGGAACACTTCAGACATCTAAATAGTGCATTTGAAGATGCATTAAAAAATAAGAATACATTTTATGTCCTCTTCAAAAATGTTAAGAAAATGGAATGGACGCAGATATTTGAAGAATACTTCACAGGATCTAAGAGAAAATGGATGAATGCGAACATTTGAAACTATTTCAATGACTTCATTTTTAAAATATACCAGGAAGATGTAGGAGTATAAAAGAACTTTTCAAAATCATTTGTCTGTTCTAAATAAAGTGTGTTGATCTTTTAAAAAGATTTTCAAGGTCCTCTGTTCAATAAACCTTTGAAGCAAGGAACAGTGCATTGAAATATTGTCGAAATGTGCGTCCTCGTGCAGTGCACGCGCATGAGGTGTGTCAACTAAAGGTCACCATCACTTCCTTGGAACGTCAACAGCTCCGGACGACGTCGACTACCCACTTTCATGAGAACAATTCATCAACCCCAACTGCCACAGGTCAACAAAACTTCTCCTCAAGACAGAAAGACGTTAGACGACGAGCGTTTGATGAGTGCTTCACAACGGCCAAATGACGCAGGCAGCTGACGTCAGTGAGAAAATCTTCCACGGAACTAAATACTTTTAAATCGAAATGCCTCCTGAATTCAAACATGAGAAAATATTCTTGGACAGCCTGTACCAAAACAGTTTGTTCAAATCTCGATTAATGACATGAATGATTGGTTTGTGGTATTATAATACAATTCTAACTTTGCTCAGGGGCCAGATTAAAGATGGGGATGGCGGAGGTTGTACGGAAATGGCAGATAAATTGAAATCAAAATTATTAGAAGATAAAGGCAGAACCGTAACACCTAGAGGCGTAGTGAACTACGTGGATGACCAGTGAACGAAATATGCTCATCCGCGTCCTTTACTTTCCTTGATAAACCAACAAACTGATTTCTGATAGATGACTACTTACTTTTCCAGCCACACGCCCGAGCAGGCTTCGAACCAGCAACCCTCTGCTGCTGAGCCCACTAACATCCAGTAAAAATGTAGTCCCACTCACGTTGTCTGTAAATCACGTGATCTGAGTTGGAATACTCCCGACTTTGGAAACCTTGACCTCAGACGACACAGGAATCAATCTCTTTTTCCCGACGACTTCCGTTGCTTTTTCTGTCACCGGAGGAGAGAAAACATTTCGGGAAGGGGTGCGAAGTGATGAGGGTAAACAGAAGCTGGGGAGGGAGAGAATGGGGTGTGGGCGGAGGTGTTAGGGACTGTTGCGTGGGCGGTTGAAGAACGTTCGATACTGGTCGTGTGCAGGCTGTCGATACGTCACGGCACTCGGGAGACAGGTGACCAATCAGAAAAACGCTTCCCCACACGGTTTTCACGATGGACAAACAGCGCTCACCCCTTTAGTGGTGCGCAGGGTGTCAGGCGCCTGACAGCGGCAACGGGGCACTCTCTTCCGCGACGTCCATTAACCAAAGGGCAAAGGGCAAAGGGCGAGGACACCTTCTTACAAAGGTTAGCCAACAGCAAAACAAGGGAAATTGTGAGATGAATGGTTGTTTTATTTGATAGAAGAGTCCGTCCATCTAGCAGTGTTTTTTTTGTAGGATGGGTCAGATTTTTTTGACTACCTTTGACGCTCAGAAACATTTTTCCAGTTAACTACTAAAACGAGGCATGAGACTACAATGCTTCCGGTTTTGTCACATCCTTTGTTACGGTTCGCCGAGACTAACAACTTAGCAAGAGGCTAAGCGTTGGTCTGGGCAAACACAACAATCCACCTGTACACATCCGGCATAACCGGTGTACATAACATGTGACGTCAGTCAACAAAGTGTGTGAACTCTCAAATTTCTTCAGGGGCATTAATTTTCGGTGGTGTAATCTGATCAGCATCTTGCGAGCCAACGGTCCGCGCAGACAAAGCAACTGCTTCTGGGATATTTTTTCCTGCCTGATGTTGTTATGTACTGGCGTCAGTTTGAAAATCTCGTTTGCGCCAACGTCTGCAGTCAGCAGGTGATCTTTGACCTCGCCCCATCTACATTATCTCCCTTTCGGAACCCACAAATCTGTTCTTCGTTCCCTTCGGCTTTAATAAAAATATGGACCTGAAATACATGTTCCGTTGTTTACCAATTTTTGACATTTCATTGAAACTTTGCAAGGGTAGATCAATAATTTTTTTCCTTTTATCGTTTAGTTTTTACATTGCTTAATGAACACCGAAACTTTGATTACATACGTGCAACAATTTCTTTTAAAAGTTTTAGCTGGAGAAGTGTAAAAGCCGAAAAAGAATCAAGGAATAAACAAAATAAAATTTGAAAAAAAGAAGGAAATATGGACAAAATTAGATGTAGCTCAACAGCAAAACAATACCACAACACATTCATATTCGCTCCATGAAACAAACTCTCGCCATCTGGTGTATTCTTCCAGTCGAACTCTTGTCGCGACCTTTGACCTGCGACATTAATGACTTCATTAGTGAATTTCAAAGTCGAACTTCCCTTGTTTTTCTGACAAGTAATCTGCACGGCACCGTTTGTTATACGTTACACCACTCCTGATGTAAATGTAGTAACAGACACCAGCAGCACCACCCTGAACTCTATTTCGGGTCAAGGGGAAACAGCAGGGTACCGTCCTACCCGCACGCGAGTCCCTATTCTTAGCTCACCTTAAAAAAGCTGCGATTTCTGTGTTTGATTACAGGCCTATTAAACTACCAACACTGCTAGCTTTTTTTATTTATTTTTATTTATTTATTTTGGGAGTTCTATTTCTGCATACATCGTGGAAGGATGGTAATGTAAGCACACGGGAGACCATGAAAAAGTAAAATAAATAAATCAGACAGAATTAATCCCTAGCTGAAGAAGTCTGGATATAAATCTGGAAGCCAAAACGTACGATCAGTCAAGTCCTAGTTTATTTTTGGCTTGATCTCTTGAAATGTACCCCGCCCCTGTTCCTCTTCACGAGAAGTGGGCAGTTAAAAAAATACCTTTTTCTTCGGGGTGGCCCTACTTCCCCACGACAGGAGACGAACCAAAATAGTCCAAACTCATCTCGACCTGAAAGACTTTGGATCTTATGGTGAAAGTTATAAATTAGGACCACAGCTTTTAAAACTTTCTTCAGCTGTTTTGTGTATCTTTGAAGAATTGTCGGATGGGGTGTGTCGGCATGCGCATTGTGGGGTACAACAAATGTCTTGGATTTTGAAAAATCGGCGATTGAAATAAAAGAGAAATAAAAGAGTTTTACCAACATGAGCACCACCACAATCGTTCTCACCTTCCTCCACCAGGACACTGGGTGCGCAAAGAAGTGGAGGCAAGTGTCTAAATATAAAGATTTACGTCACAGTTAATGGGCAATAACTACTTTTACACTGGAGGCAGATTCATAACCTGATGTCCGGGTCCACCCGTATCTCTCGAAAATGATATCTTCTCGGGGTTCGTATGTAGGTGCTCCACGCAATTAAAGCTGCAGACATGAGAAGGTTGCTATCTGTGCTTCAGGTTAATGTGTCTGAGGCGACGTACCCGGGTGGTTAGCGTGCTTTTACCCAGCGATCACCACTTCGAGGCTCGCCGAGGGCTCTGACGATAGCAAACTCCACCCGGGACATCCAGCAGAAACGCGTATCTGTTCATGTCAGAAAAGATAAGGGCAGCAAAAGGTTTTCGTCGGGGAGGAGCCGTGTACATGTCATGCAGTAGACACAGTGGACCACTTACACTAAAAACCTGTTTATGCTTAGGTCCCTATCTCAAGCGAATAGTTCACGAAGAAATGGGCGGGATAAAATAATGTCCTCAAATTATGTCCGCCAAACCACTGCTCTTATTTTAATTCATTATTTTCTAAATTTCATTCCATCAGTTGCATTGATTCTTTAATTTTGTTTATTTTCTTGTATCTATCATCATTCGCAGACAGTCCCTGCCAGTCTCATCAAAACCACCAACAGCACTACGACCACTACTACACATGATGACTACTGAGTAAAGACTGATGACTTTCTCTAATGGCAATCACAGGCTCACCTTCAGTCCTTATATCACAAAGATTGCTTCTTGTTTCCAGGACAATGTTGAAGATATTTTAGCCCAATTAGCGTTTAAAGATTTACAAACTTTTTTTCCTTCTTCAAACAAAACAGTTAATGCCTCTACTGTTATCTCAGACAACCATTGTTTATTGGACTACGCGGCTAGAAATAAATGATGTTGTCTAAAACATATTTTGCTTTAGTAAACATTGTCCTGAAAGCAATTTGCTTTAATAAACATTTTATTAGAAATAATACATTTCTTTATAAACGCAATCACTTGTAATTTATTTTTTTTCTAGAAGGATGCCCGAAATAACTATTTTCAGCGGGAATTAATTTATTCCTTGAAAAGATTTCTAGGAAAGTTTTATTTTATTTAGTAATCTCCGAGGATGAAATAAAAGAATTAAAGTGTCCCTGTACTCAAAAGATAATGTAATTCATTCTCGCTCTCTCATCCTGTTTGCTCCCACGCAGGGATTGTAAAATATAAATGTGAATGTATTTTGTGTTAGTGTGTGTGTGGACATGAACGTGTATGCATTTGTCTGCCTGTCTGTCCATTTTTTCCAGTGACTACAGAGTAACAGAGAAAAGTGTATATACAAGTGATATTTGTAACATGGTATCACAAAGAATACTAGCAGTGGCATAACCATGGTTACTTTTAGACGGGTACCAGCATCAGCATCACATTGACAAAGTAAAGATGAATACTGTCGAGATGGAGTTACTAAGTAAAAATAAATAAATAAATCCGCTGTGTATAAAAGTAAAAATTAAAAAAAATCCAACTTTGAAAGTGGTGTTAATGCCGCAGTAAATGTTATTTAGCGCTCAGCCGATTTATCACGTGATGCGGAAACGTCAGTAACGGTCGCCATGAAGGAGTTGCACATGCTGATGACGTATGAGGGGATTTACCCACAATTCAGCGGATGTGTCTTGCGCACGTGCCTCCAGAAACGCATTAGACGAACACACACACCCACAGATCTTAGGAGGATTTGGGGAACTGTTTGCTTGAGGGCGAGCTTAGTGATCGGGTATGATAATACGGGTGTATGGTGCTGTGCATCTCTGTGCGTGCGTCTGTGCTCGTGTTTCTTGCCGGTAATCAAGTGCAAACGCGAATCATTCTTAGTGTAATCTTAGAAAAAAAAAACAACATCTTAACCACTCCTGTTTGTTTGTCAACAGCTTTACCACAACATGCCAAAAAGTTGCAGCATTTCACTGTGTGGTTTATCAACACCCGCACATCGTGACTAGCGGTGTATTTCTCACACCCCTCTTCATCTTCTGGGGTAAAAAAACCGAAACTACCTACTCATACGGAGCTACATACCCAACTCTCAAAACTTTGTGCGGTGAAGCCTCGCACCCTTCTCCTCCTCACGGTCACCCTTCCTTCCTCCGATGTCTCGCTCGCCGCAATCTTCACAACCCCTCACCCCTCACCCCTCGCCATTCACACCCACCCCCTGCCTTTCCGCTCCCCTAACACCAGTAAAGTCAAAGAAGAAACATCAAGGACCGAGATGGGTGGTTGGAGGATGTGAGGGAGAGAAGGTGGGAGGGACGGGAGGTGAGGTTAAAGCAAGTGTGAGACGAGGAGGAAGACGAGGAGCTATTTTCAGTCCTCTCTCAGGCTGAATGGCTGACAGACGTCGTGTGAATGCATTTCTTCTGTCTGTAAGATCATACATTTGCTTTATTCTTTTTCTTTGATTGTTCCTTATGTTTTAATACCACAGCCTTTAGTAATACAGAGAGTTCTTGGGGAGAAACATTCACTAATGTTTATGCACAAGAGTTTCTAATATACCCGATGTTTGTGCACATCAGTTTCTAATATACCCGAAGTCTCTAATATTCCCATTGTGCACGATGCCTGTTCCCAGTTTTTGTATACAAGGGCCTCTAGTATTTAAATGTTTGTGTGCCAGAATAGAATATTTCTAATGTTTGTGTGCTAATGTCTGTAGTCTTCCCAAGGTTTGTGTACCAGGGACTCTAGTATTTCCAATGTTTGTGTTCCAATATTAATCGATAAAAAAGTAAATTTATACATGTATAAACCTTTAGTTTTTGTTTTGTTTTTAATTAGTAAAAATAAATATTAACTCACTTTTTGTATTCAGCACAAAAAATTTAAATTCAAAAGACTTTAAACATAAGACTCCATAAAAGACAATTAACATTTTACAGACGTTAAATTTACTAAAGACAATAAATTCGTTTGGGTCAATAACAGATTTAAAAGAAACTTCATTTATGCAAATGACAATTATTTAAATAATGCTTACTATTTGCATAAATACCAGTTGAAGAAAACTATGTCTAACATAGTCTGTGATCACAGTTGTTCTCCATTTTACTAAAATTGTCCTTAATTTAACAAAAAGTTCTGTTTATTTTATTTGCTTGACACCCAGATACCGTTTACTGTAAACACAGCGAAGCAACAAGAAGAAAAAAACATGCAAACAATACCGGGCTTGGCGAGTAATTATAACACCTGACATCCCGAAGGCACGGAAACGGGATCCCCTCGTATCTCGAGGGTGAGTTCTTCTTATCACGGGCATAAATGGCGAGCCCGAGATGCGAGGACGGTTGTGTCTAACGGCGACGTTGATGTACGCTGACAACTTCTTGGTGTGCAATACTCACACCTGCAATTCTCTCAGCCTACCTGAGGTAAACCCACAAATTTACCTGCATCGTCATGTAAGCATGGGAAGCATGGTAGAAACCGCAGGTAATTTTTATTGGTAGAACAGGTCACAAACAGTTTTAATTACATAAAAATACGTTAGGAGAAGATTGGAGCACAAAATAAATAGCACAGGTAAGGGGTAGCGGGGTAGGCTAGTATACTGCTGTCATCGATGATGTTGGTGGGGTTGGTCGGGTAGTGCCAGAAAGCCGAAGAAATAATTTCTGATGAGCGAGATTAGGATGGGAACAAATCTCCTGCAAAGTCTGAAGTGTGCCGCAGTGCTTCCAGCAACCTGAGATGTCTACCTGTATATACCTGTATATACCTGTATATACCTGTACTCATTGGCTCGGCATAAATCGGATCAACGCCGGAACTACCGCCGGCATCCCTGTAGCAGCCCTCGCCGTGGGGGCTGTCTCTCTTGGCTCGACTGTGGCGAGTGCGTGAGTCATCGGAGGGAGGGAAGGGTGGAGATGGAGGAGGAGGAAGAGGAGAAGGGGAAGAGTCTACATCCCAGGTGCACCCTTTTGTAGTGCGGCGGGCTTTGAGGAGGGTCAAAGACGTCGGCGTAACGCAGCAGACACCTGTACGTCCCCTCCCCCCCCCCTGGGCTGCTATTAATAGCCGACTATTGGCGCCTGCTCATGGGAGGGAGTCGGTGCACGTTGCCCTCACAAAGAGTTTGCACCTCTAGGGTCAGCAGCGGAAGATGCGGACAATATCCGAGAGGAAAAAAATAAACGAACTAAAGAAAGAAAAAGAAAACGAGAGAAAATAAATAAATTGGAAGCCAACCATAATTGATTATGATTCTACGTAAATTGGCAACTATCATCTTTTTAAAAAAGTTTTCAACCCTAAGTCATCATCAGGTGTCTGATAGACCGGAAGTTGGTTGTGAAGCAGCAAAGATGGTAAGGAGAAGAAGGTTGGCGATGGTGAGGCTGTATGCAGGTGTAACGTTAATTAACGACATCGTTACTGTCGGTGTCATCTGCAACGACATTAGCGATGCTATACAGTTTCTCTTCCTTTTTTTTGCTTGTCTCTCCTCTCGAAGGTTCATTCGTTTGTGAGTGAGTGACCAAATGGATGAGCAAGGAAATACAAAAAAGTACAATCGTTGCCATCTTCATCATCAACAAAAATCTTATCTCTACAGCTGCACGTGAAACTTGACGTTCACCGTTTGATGAGTGAATGAGTTTGTCAACAAATCACATCTGTCGGCTTGATTGTGGGTTTTTTCCTAGATTTTTTTACTGTAAAGTGTATGGATGTACCCAAAGCTGTCATTGTGATGTTTGCAGCTTCCTGCCGTCTGTTAATATTTTGCATGCACCCGCTTGCTTGAGTGCCTGCACGTGCTGCTCGAAATAACAACACGAGCCTGTACGGTCCCCCCCCTGGCGGTGTATACATCCCCTTCCTTCCCCACCCAACAGTTGAATGGGTACCGCTGTCCACCAAATCCCCAACAGCAATAACAGCAGCAGCGGCAGCAACAACAACAGTAACAACAGCAGCGGCATCCTCCTCCTCCTCCTCATCATCATCATCAACAACAGCAGCAGCAGAAACAGCAACAACAACAACGAGTAAATTCGGTCTAAAAAGACCCAGGGCTAAAGGCTACAGAATCACCTTCCCCTGTTTATATTTTATGTTGATTATCTTTCCTATTCGTCCATTCGTCTGTCCAGCTCTCCAATCCTCATGTGTATATACTTACAGTTATCACTGTGGGAGTCACTGTGTACTTGTTTAGTCACATGATGTAAGTGTCTTCTGTTCTATTGAAGTCAAAGTGCAAACCTTACCTGTTGTCACCTGTAAATGTTACAGCCGTCAGGTGTTGTGGTTTACCTGTCATCACATGTCAATCTTTTTTATATCTTTCGATGTAAATAAATATTCATTGTCGTCGGTTCTCTATTTCTTCATGATATGAATTTTCATTGTCATGTGTAAGTCCTCTAAAATGTCCTCACAAACAAATATTTTGATATCACATGTTAAACCTACAATCTCACCATAGCAACCAAAACATTTTTTTAATGTCATCCCTGTAAACTTTCTTAGCTGTCACCACATGTAAATATACTGTCGTCAATGGTAGATGTTACAGTCGTCGGATGGAAGTCGAGGTTTACATCACTGTTGCCGCTGTTGTAAATCTCGACTGTCGTGGCGCGAGACTCGCACGTGCAAACAATGGCCGCTGTGTAACCTGCTCTTCACCAGCATCTCGCTCAGAATAGTTCTCGTCCCGGCGAAATTTGGCTCCGGATCCTCGCATTAACTTCTCGCGGATCGTAGGCTAGAAATATCGCAGCTGACAGCTGAGAATCACCAGCGAAAGCTGACCTCCCGCGGCGCCCTCTAGCGGGCGAGCTGCATGCAGCTGCGCAGCGCCAAAGAGGTGATAACTGTGGATGCAGATCTTCTCTCTCTCTTTCTTCCTCCTCCGTCCTGTCGACAGAATAAACCTGGGTTTTCGTGTCCGCAGGGGAGTGCATCCAGTCCCTCCGAGGGCCTGGCCGAGAGCCACCTCCGGAGGCAGGTAGACTTACCTGCTCGTAGCAACATCGTTAAGGTGATGATTCATACCTGGTGCCGCCGAGCATCTTTTCCTTGCCTTCCTTCCTCCTTCTTTAAGGTCTACCTTTTTTTAACGGAGGGAGGTGGGAGTGTGGGTGGATGAGGGAACATGGTGTCGCTCTGACGCGCTTAGTTGCACCTGTGTGAGAGTTTTCAAGTGGAAATGAAGTGAAGACGAGTGCAGTCTTGAGTGGTGCATTCTCGTGCACACGTGCGTTTGTGTATGTGCATGCGTGCGAGTGCACCTGGATTGTAACTACTCATCTCACCAGTTCACCATTCAAGAACTTGGAACAAGTGGTATGAAACATTTCCCCGATCAGCCAACCGAGGAATCAAGTACAAAAACAGATTCCGAAACTGAGACCTACATCGACAAGGAAGAACAATTTTTGCTCAGACTACAATAATTAGCATCTTATAACGAATTAAACCCACTCAGCTAAAAGTAATTTTGTAGTCGGGATAGCTATTAAAGTTAGTAAAGGGTTAGCTTCTAAGAAAGGTTATTAAAGGGTCCTCACTGCTGGCTCCACCTACATTTCCAAGCTGACCAAGTTGACAAGTTATTTAAGGGACGCCTCAGACAGAAGGAAGATGTCGACGCAAACATTGGTGTATTTCACAGGAAAGCTGCCACAGCGCTGTGAAAATGCCCTGGACCCTTTTTCCCTTCAAGAAATAAGCTATTAATGTCTTCCCAGCTCAAGGAACTGGAGTTGAAAGTTAACATTAATGCACGCGCTGGAAACAAATGGTTTACGCGGTGACAATTCCCTTCTCTCCCCTGGCACGTTAAATTTTCTTCTCTCCCCTTGGCTCGTTAAATTTGTCGAAACGTCTTCTGTTGAACAGTAATGCAACACACGCGGCTCAGCATTTCGACTTATTTATTTGTGTTTTTATCCTCTGACGAGGCGCACACTGCGTGGTTGCATACACAAGCTCACAAAACCTGACAGAAAGGAAAACAGGGAAAGATGTGAAAGTGGGATGGAAGGGAACCGGATATGCGTGGGGAAGAGACGGGCGAGAGAGACAGAGTAAGTTAGTACTAATATTGCTGAAATTTGATATTTCATCACTACAAACATGTCACCTGTACACATATCTATATAAACACACAATACACTTACACACATATCCGTGTATTAGTTCATTTTAATCCTGTATATGCTAATAAGGTATAAGTGTGTAAGAATGTTAAAGAATGTACCCGAATGAATGAGCACTGTATCACCCAAAAGACAAAGATAACTGTAGATTAGTAGATTATCGACTGTAGATTATCGACTGTAGATTACCCATTCGGAGTTTCGTTCAGCGGACAAGAGGCATGGTCACGCCGCGGTCTCCGAACGACTCACGTACCTTCGCCTAGTCGAGATAAGACTTCCCTAAGTATTGTTTACAGATAAACTTTAAACTTAATTATGAGAGAGTTGGAAGAGTTAAAAGCGTTTAGTAACTTAGAAGATGCGTGTACGAGTTGTTGTATGTGGAACTGTTATTGTTAATAATTAGCTCGGACTGGACCAGTAAGAAATTCTTGGACAGAGTGAATAACAAAAACAATGATAAAGACTGGTTTTACATCTCAATCACTTGAGCAGCTGTACTGGCGATGATGACCTCAGTTAACTGAATGTAGTCTATCTACCCTTAACATCATCACTGTTGTTTTTCTAGTATTTTTTATAAAAATTCCGCAAGCTAGCCACTATAATTCATTTAGTGGAAAAATAAAGTTGGATTATAACATTAAAATTCTAGAATATTTATAAGCCACATGTGACAGCTTCATTTCGAGGAGAATGCACGTGTCTGTGTAAATGTAGCAGGTGCGATACAGAGCACTGGGATTACATCTGCCATCAGCATGATGCGAATTTGCTCGACTGTAGAGTTTCTCACGCTCCGGCGCAGTGCTGGTCGCTCGACTGGCCGAGGTCAACAGGTCAAAGACTTCGCAAGCCAAGCCTACGACGACTGTCTCGCAAGCTACAGAGAGAATTAAATTTTATTTATTCATTCATTCTCTCATTTCCCCTGACATGCACTGGCTGACCATGTGACCTGTTCTTGTCTTCACAAAGAGATGTGGATGCAGTGAGTGAAGAAGTTTACATCAGGGATCTCTCCTGAGCGAAGGTAGGAAGGACCGCCACTGGGAAATTTATCTTAGCAAGTAATTCTCCTCCAGCAATATATATATGTGTATATGTGATCAGGTAGCTCTCCTCTAGCAATATATATATATCTGATCAGGTAGCTCTCCTCTAGCAATATATATATACTCGGGAGCAAACGTCGTAGATGGGATCAGGGCAGGAAAAGGTTATCACGTGAGACGAAACGTTAGATTTTTTTCATGAGTTGTGTCAGTGCCAGAATGACTGGAGTAAAAATGGACCTTACTAACAAATTTCTTTTATATTTAAACATTTTTGTTTTTATTTATTTGATTCATATTGTCAAAAACAATTTTGACTATTTCCTCTGCACTTCACCGGGTTTGAGTTATTCATTAGCATGTCCTTCTTTCCTTCTCTTGTGTTGGCAAGGTACCCCCTGGATATGAGTCAGGGTAGGCCCATCAAGAGGTCAGAGCTCATGAATGTCACATCATAGCTGCTGCTTGCATGGAACAGCTTTGATGGGCTGGGCGAGACCTAGCAGGGTGCACCTAGTGCACCTAGTGATCTCCACATGCAGACGTTTGGCTAGAAATAGCTGGAACTCACTCACTACTCTCCTCCCACCTCCACTTAACCCCTTTTCCGGTCCACCCACGCATGGCAATCAGTAGCGAAGGGGTTAAACACATATTGTTATATATTTTACTATATTTGGCAGGTGCATTATGTGACTGTCAAGTGAATTTGTCTCAAACATCTTCTAACACTTGACAGATGTGAACAGTTTAACAAGAACCGTTAAGCGCTGGTCATCAGTGCAATGGAGATCGGATGTTTGTTTTAGTTTTAAGATTTCCTTCTGGTCCTTTTGGTCCTTCTGAGCATGTCTCAGTAGATATTTATTTGTATATCTTTAGCTGTCGGTTGAGTGTCAAACTCCTGTCGCCATTCTTCCCTCCGGTGCAACCACACCAACACCTCTCCCCCCCTACCTACCTTCCGTGTGTCTTGGCTACAGTGAGGATTTCGCTCTGCTTCAAATAATGGTTAATGTTTGTCTTGACCCACTAGCCATTCACTTCCACACACCCCCAGTCGTTTCTGTTAAACATAGACTGCATATTTACATCCGAGCATGATCACACAAATATAATATTACATATACACACACATATACAGACACATGCGCGAACGCGATGAATACACAATATTAAAAACTAAAAGTTTGTATACACAATGTTAAAAACTAAAAGTTGTACAGTTTCTGAAAAAAAGAATCACTCCTCGAGTACTTATGGGTGTAGTGTTGCTGTACTTCGTCTTCGCGCACCTCGTCCTCTTCATCTTTCGGCCCGAGGACGTCCCGAGCGATAACACTTGCCCACCCGGAGGAGCAGCTCCAGATAACCACACTCCCCGCCATTAACATTCATGCTTACGCAGTTTCATGACTTTATCTCAGGCAACTATTTCAGAAAATTTCACTTCCTAGTGCAGTGCGCAGTACCGGGGCAAGGCTCTGCCCTGCCACCGGAAGAGGTTCAACGCTGGGCCGCTGTTGCCATGAGATGGCAGAGCGGATGGTCCTGTCCATCAACCACAATCAACGTGTCATGTCGGCATTCCATGGACAGCCAAGCTGGTCAAGAATATGCTTCAGGATTCCTGTCCTGCCACCCAACCTGGAAGTGACGTCATGCACACAGAGGGCGTGGATGGTGTGCATTGGACATGAAGGACCAACCGATGGTTGTCATGACCGCTTCTCGAGAAACGTGTGCTTGGATTCTACATTGTCTCACATTACCTTTTTTCTTTCTCTCTCTCAGACAGACAGACAGACAGACAGACAGACAGACAGACAGACAGACAGACAGACAGACAGACAGACAGACAGACAGACAGACAGACATGTTCCATATTTGTTATCTTGGCATACTATATCGACAATCCCCACATGACGAATGCAGTAGTCCAATTGTTGGAGCCATGGAAGTTTCCAGAAGTTTTCTGTAAACGTTTTGAGCCGCAGGGTTATTTATAGACGAGACAATGTTCTTGAATCTCGTTTTATTTTGCCTTGACGCATGATCTTCTCTGTCCATCTGTTGGTTTCCGTTTCTGTCTGCCAGTCTGACTACATCCTCAGTCTCCTTTGTTTTATAATCTCTCTCGCTCTTTCTTCTCTTTTATGTTTTTTCCTCTCATTCTTCCCATCTTCCTTATTCCCGTCTTTCAAAGATAAATATGTAAAAGGAACGTCAGTCCCAACAGGTGAGGCGCCTCCAGGGGCGGCCATCTTGGAGATGCTGCATCTGTTTTGACGATCAGCAACAGCAGACGACTTGTGACGCAGTCCGTTATTTTCCTTTCTTGTGTGCGTGCCCACCGCGTGCGAACTCAGTCGTTGCCATCAAGAGCCGCCTTGTCCTGGCTTCCGATAGTGCAAGGCCGTCGTCGAGATGTACAAAGCTGACGTGTCATTATGTCCTACCTCAAGGGGAAGCCACTCGAATTGTGTGATAGCCTCCCTTAGGGCGCTGGAAGAGTTTATGCTGCTGCGTGGGTAAAAAATGTTCGTAGTATTGTACCTGCCAGTAAATGAATATATACATAATAGTGTGTGCTCTGCTACATACTATTTTAAATAATCAAATGACAGGGAACTGGGGATATTGAGACTAGTACCACTCATGGCGATAAAACTTAATCAGACGATAATACCAGTGTCTTCTGGGGCCGTAGTCATGAAGAGAGAATAAGTCGTGTTGTCATGGCAACACAAAGCAGTGGAGGACAAGTGTTTTATTTTCTTTGTTGCACTGTCATGCCCAGACCCTGCTGAACTTAGTTTCTGAAGACCATGGCATCCTTGCTATTGCTTTAACTACCTTTCTAGGAGTGAAACATTTTCAGTAGCAACTGGACATTGTTTTATACTTTGAAAACCCTTGTCCTTTCATTTCCCATGTTGCCCTAGGGCAAGGCCCTATAATCTTTTCCTAACTACGGCCTCTGGAAGTTTTTGAAAGGTAAAAAGTAAAAGTTAATTAATACTCTTGCAAACTATTTGACAGTCTAATAACAACTGTTGAGATTTAAAAGCTTTATTTTTGCTCCTTAAGCAAAGAAGTTATTATTTAAAACATGTATATTTACACCTCCAACCCCAATAATAAATTATACTCAGTTATTAATTTTGTTGATTTATAAATGTTATCGAATGCTAGTCACGCCTCAAAAACCAGTAACAAGTAAAAACATTTTAAATGTGTAAATGCAATCTAAGCCAAGTTAACATTTTAAAGTAAGATAAGTAAGTGATAAAATACTGCAATATCTATATATATATATTTTGGTAGTCGTCCATTTCAGATAACGATCTTCTCGTCCCTGTGCTGAGATCTGACTTGTTACAAACCCGACCTGACAAACTCACTATCTTAATCAAATCTCTACACTCCTGCCATGTTGCTTTTCCTCCCTGTGCTCCCTCGCCCCCCTGCAGTTCACAATTTTTTTAATCTCTCCCTCGCCCCATCCAATTTTTCTGTTACTTGGGACCGCTCGTAACGAGTAAACAGCATATAGAAACCACATGGAGCTGAAGAAACACGGGGGGCAAGGGAAGGAGAGGTGGCAATAGGATGGAGACCCCCTGACTCTCATTTCGAGGTTCTGATAAGACCAGTTCCTCCATTTGCGCATCATCAGCGTCCTCATCCGGCGAAACTGCCGACCATACTCTCTTCTCTCTCTGTTTATTTGCTTGTGCTAGCATCTTTGTGGTGGATACATCCTCCGACAGTCTTCTCTAGTGGTCAAGATGGTGTATGGCACCCAGCATGTAACTTTATGTGGAGAGGAGAAATGTCCCTTACTGGATTTATTTTCTTTGGCTCGTCCATGGATCTTCGTCGACTTCAATGTCTCCTGTTGTCTTGTTCTTTTTGTGCTGAACCGTATACTTCTTCAAAATCTTGAAGAAAGTGATTGTCAGAAACTTAAACATACTTTTTTCAAAGAGTTTAATACCACATGAAAGAATATTTCCACTGATAAATAAAGGACTGTGTTTGCAGGAATCACAAGCACTAGTTGGGTAGGACTCCCTACCCAGGATCCACGAACTTGAAATTCCGAAATAACTACACGAGATCACAAAAAATGAAGACCATCTCCTCCCAACTTACACTTAGGAGATGTCAGGTCAGTACGAGGTAGCCATACCTTCAGTTAATTTTTTTTTACAGAATACCTTTTATTTTTCAAAAGGTAAAAAACTAATTTTATTTTCGGAAATGCAATATCATTGAACGACTCACCCAATGTTAAGAGTTGGACAACAATTGAAGAAAGACCTGAAGAAAGACCAAAGGCAGAGGAGCAATACCCAGGTGATCATAAGACATTTTTTCTAGACTTCCATACCATCGTCTTCCCCTGCCACATGCCAGAAGGTCAAAGCCAAAGGCTTCCTTACAAAGAAAGTTTACAAAAATACTTTCTACTGACCCCAGTCAGCACTTGAACCCAATCTTTGATGCGTTTCCCGGGACTCCGTGCAAGCAAATAACAACAATAAACACAGGGAGCCCGTCTAGCCGTGAGACCAAAGTCTTGCCATTCCACGCGAGTTCTTCTGATGTCGACGATGTTATTCCATATTGTTCTCGTCTGACATCATGTTCATTGTCCTTGTCCTTGACATCCATTTCATTGTTTTTTTGTTTTTATGGTGTTGTTTACTGTGATCTTCCGTACTGTAGCACTCCCATATACAATGTGGAAAGGTACTTACGTCTCCCAGGCTGTGGGTTTTTCCTCCACTGCAGAATTGTTGATGCCGATGGTGAGAGTCCAGTGGAGGCAAAGGTGTTGCACTGTAAGTGGTTCACCCTGTCCAGGGTGCAACAAGTAGAATACCCACCAATCCTTTATGCCTATTTTTTGCTCTTTTGTCAGCCAAGACCTATTCTTCTCCAACTCTTTCTTCATGCCCATAACCGGGTATATAACATATAAGATAACAGTTCTTTACAAGCATAGAGTTACTTCTTAAATAAGTATGAAAGTAAATTTCGCAACATCGAAAAATAAATAGAAATGTAACAAGAACATGATGATAATGAAAGTCAACTCTTCGATCCTCAGAAAGAGTATGCTGGCTGTCCATCCTACCAACATGCAAGCCATCCAGACAGCTGTTTCTCTCTCCCATCGTTCACCCAGATTCTGGAAGAGTGAGCATGAGGTACCAACCAAACCGCTGGGTGGGGTACAAAAATCGTCAGCAAGTACAAGAAACGGGTCCCTAAACACTATTTTTTCCTGCCATGGAAGATATTCTCATTTTCTAAAAGCTTCTTGGCCCCTGAAAACCTGCCAAAGTTCGGAGAAAATTAAAAAAAAAAAAAAACAAACAAGAAAAACTTTAGTGGCGGCGTACTTGCCGACAGTTAAAACCATCTTTCACAACCGCCGCTCAAAACGAATTGACTGCGCGGTCTAATTGGCAGCAGGCTGTCAGTGGCGGTTTCCCTTTTGATGTCAATTTGTGCCAACTACACCCGGCTTCCACCCGTCTCTGGCGTTAAAACAGGAATTGTTAGTTGTTGAAAGTTTTTTTTTAAAAAAAACATACGCATGTTTCTGCTCCTCCTCCATCTCCTCCCACCCAAACTCCCTTCTCCCTTCCACCTGCGGGACGGAGGATGAGTCATGACCTCCGCTTGTGTCTGAAGCACTTCCGGTCCAGCTTTAAAGCGACTTGTTAGCTGTTGTGACGTCAGTTGTCGGGTACCAGGCGTGCGCACTGATGTTTGTTTGTTGATCGACGGGCAGACAATTGCACGTGCATGCTCACACCCGGGAAATGTTTGTTCATGCTTACACCAGGAAACAGAATACAAGAGGTAGATAAATAAGTTATCTGTGAAAAAAAAAGTGTACAGGGAAATGCCACAGGGGAACCTGAACCTGAACTGTTTAGGTGGTGGGTAAACGACCCTTTTAAAATATGGTGAAATATAATTTTATTTTGATTAATCGTAGTTATTAAATTCACATATATTATATGTAAGATAAATATTTTCATCATATCGTTCTAGGAGAATAAACTGTTATTTTACAAAACCCTTTTCCATGGAACTTTGGGCAACAGACAATGACTACAAACAAATTCTACAGATAAACACAACGAGCATCTGAATATATCAGGTAATGGGAGAAAGCGGTAATGACTCTGGCAATGTCATGTTAATATCTTTAGTTGAAACCCTCCATGTCTGTTCTTCTCCAGGATATACCTCCGTGGGGTCGTGACCTCGGCTAACGTACCCGGAGCCCGCACTGCGTGAACCCTGATGCACCTCGTGCACGTCTGTCATCAGGAGACACGTGAGGCAGGTGACAGGTGAGAGGCTAACACGTCCATTTCTTACATCCGTCAGCATCATCAACAACAGTAGCAGCAGCAACAACAGCAGCAGCAGCAGCAGCAGCAGCAGCAACAACAACAGCAACATACAAGCAAAGTTGTGTGTGTTGTTGCGTCCATTAGGATTCCATAATTTTCGCCCTCTGTTCAGACGACTGTGAGCCTTGTGTTAAGCCTTTCTGCATCTCTGTCCATCTTAATCTCTTTCCATTTTTCTTATTTCCCGCTCTCTGTCCCTCCACCCTTTCACATTTTTTCTAATACCCATTTTTTACCACGAGCAATAATGTTGAGAGCTGATGGTGAGGAGTGAATAATGATTCTAAATGTCAGAAAGGAAGCTCTATCTTTAGCCAAGTGACAATGTTTTCTTGTTTTTCTAGAGAGAGAGAATATTCATCACTCTTTACTTTTAAGCTGATAGTCTTCTTCCTGTTTCTCTCTCCATCTTTCCATTCATCTCCCATCAACTGTCTGTATATATGTATGTCTACTTGTCTAGAGACCAATCCCTTTGTATTCTTTGTGTTCCAATCAGTCCACCTAATTGTATTTACCTTCCATGATTACTAAGAATGAACATAGGCGCTCACACACACACACAAGCAATTAACTGCACACACATAAGCAGACGCGCACCCAAACACACAAACAACCATGTACCCGAGCACGAGTTCATTAATCAACGCATTATTCATACTCGGCGAATGGCTTGGTCGGGACAAGGACGCCATCTGGAGGTTCAGTGTAAAGGGAGAACCACGGAGGTAGGCAGTCTGCACCAGGAGCGAGGGTAGGGGTGGGGTGGGTGTAGGGGGTGGGAGGGTGGGTGGCAGCGGCACCCAGATGAAAGGAACAAAGGGTGGAGGAAACTGCAGAAGGTTTGGCTTGCACGACAGCGTGGGGTTCATCGGGTCTAAAAATCCTCCATAAACCTTGCCAGCCTGACATCAAGGGCTATAACCACATTGTCCCCGCTCTCACCGAAACCCGTGGCAGGCAGGAGTTGTCTGCAGCTGCTAACGTCACCATCGATTGCGCCAGGTGGCGCTGGGTGCACACCTGCCTTCGTGAGGTGAATGAAAGAATAGATGTCGGCACCGACAGCTCGTGTTGCCTCCTACAGCAGTCAATGGGTAACAAGTGAGATAATAATAATTATTATTGTTGTTGTTGTTGTAGTAATTAGAAGTCGTACACAGTAAATGTCACGGTAATTAAATAAGTAGGAAAATGCTATGAAAACTTTCAAGAACTTTTTTTTCTCTTTAATGTCAATGATGTTTTTTTTCATTTCGTTTTATTATAAACAAATTTTTATTTAGAAGCAATTTTGTTAATTAATTTTCTTATTGATGACTAATTTCTTGTTTGTGGCCAATGTGTTAATAGTAATTAAATAGGCGGTATGATTTTCAAACTTTGTGACATGTGTACAGCAGGACCACTACTTTAGCTTCTGTCACGGCTGACTATTGTCTGTCACGAATGATGACTGTTGCTGTCACGAAAGACCATTTCAACTATCCCGGCCATTATTAAGATCATTAATACTGATATCATACATCCGTCTAATATCTATAACTTACACGGCATCTGCTTTTTGTTAATTATTTTACTATTTGTCTTTCAAACACATCAGGGCAGGAATTCAGCGCAAATAAATTTTTCAGCAATGGGTTCCATTCAGTAAATGTTGAGAGCCGACTGTCAGACAATGAAGTGCCTCATCAATGGACGTGAAAAAAAAAAAAGAAGAAGAAAAGATTCGTGTAAAAAAAAATGGATGCCAATCTCCAGCAGCAACCCATTGCCATGGGCACAACCCATTCGTCAGGGCTGAACAGCTTACTTTTTTTCCTTCCAGAACACATTTCCTAACTTCATTTGTTTCCACACTCCCTCCATCCAACAGAATCCCCAGAACTAATTTTCTACCACGAGAAACTTTCCACAAACACGGCTACTTATTTCCAGGTGGTAATTTGTGATTCCATCATTCCAGTTAGCATCAGTTTTGTACTATTTACACTATCACCTACCTACCCTGACTCACAACTACGTTGTATGTTATGTCAACGATAATTTGTTTACATTCGCTATGACTTACCTACACCAGGGACTACCACAACATCTGTCTACACCAGGTCCAGTCTACCCCAGGGATTGGCCGCCTGTCTCGGCCTCGTTAGGTGCCTGGAAACTTTGATGTCTGGGAACCGACATGGAAATCATACACGCCACCCAGTACAAGATGGTTTAGATGATACTTTTCTCGGCTGGAACATTTATTTTTATGAGAAAAAAACTTTGGCTGACGGTTAGGTTTTCGTTGTCAGTCTGTAAGATTTCTAAAAAAAAAAGTACCCCGGACGTTGATAAATTTTATTTTTAGAGCCAGAACTTGAAACGTTGTTTTGAGAACGAGCAAAATGAGTTTTTTACCTGTTTTTCTTGTTGTCTGACTGGGAGGATATCGACTGCCAAGTATTTTTAAGTCCTTAACAGGAACACGGCACAGGGGTGGGTGATGCTCCCCACCCCACCAATGACATGAGGGAAGAAGGGATTTTCCTGACGAAGCTCGGGTAGGATGGAGCAGTTCTCTGTTCTCAAAAAAAAAAAAGTCTTCTTGCAGCAGAGAAAACAGTTTTCACACGCTTGACTGGCGAACTACGAAAAATAAGTGTTGTTCATCTTTGAACCTTCCTTCAGCGGGCAAAGTGCCGATGAGTGTTCCAAAGTCCCTTGGACTGGCAGGTGAACTGGAAAACAAGTCTGAACATCAAGCTGGCCCCAGTTTCAGTGCCTTGTATTCCTTCCTGAACCTTCTCTCAAAAACTGTTGGGATTTCTGTGAACTTTGCAACCTTCCCGAACTTGGTCTTCCGACTTCTTCTCGCTCTCATGGGTTTCTAACTCTCGGCTGTGTAATTCTTTACTTTAAAGTAATAATAATAATAATAGTTGTTAGATGATATTAGTTGTGAGTACACCAATATCTCACCCTCCTCCGTCTCTCTGTCTATCTCTCTGTTTATCATTATATGTGTGTGTTTGTAATATAATATAATACAATATAATATATGTATGTATGTGAGAATGAGAGTGATCGGCGGGGTGTGAATGTGTTTGTGAGGGAGACTCAGAAAAACAGAAGAGGACATAAATTCATTATTGTATTTTTCATCAACAAGTGATGTTGGCTAGATGTGGAGGCAAGAGATGCACGTGAGCTGCAGCCTACAGGGCAGCACGTGGCGGCACCTGCAGAAAACGCGCGCAGGCCGAAAATGACAAGGGGAAGAAGCGAGCAAGAAAGTAATGAAGATAAATGAGGACTTCAAAGCGAGCCGCGGAGCGAGGGGCAGTGAGGTGATGGCGCTCGTCCACAGCCTCGTGATGGAGGTGTGCGCGTGCGTGTGTGTGTGTCAGTGCGTGTGGGGTGTGTGTGTGCGTACGTGTGTGTGTGTGTGCGTACGTGTGTGTACGTGGTGTGGGTGGCACTGGGTATGTGTGTGTTGACTGCGAGTGTATGTGTGTGTTGCATGTGTGTGTGTGTGTAATGTGCATCGGGCGTGCGTGTGACGTTGGTATATGTTTATGTGTGTGTGTGTTAGTGTGTGGGGATAGACGTTTATGTATGTGTGTGTCCTTGCGTGCGCGCGCACATTAATTCTGAACTTTCAACACATGTTCGACGAATCCTTCGACACAGGGGTGATTTGGGAGAAATATAGGAAGAAGAAACCAGACCAGCCCATAAAACCTAACAAACAAACAAACAAACAAACAAACAACCAAAGGCAAAAAACAAAACTAATAAAAAATGAAAATAAAACAAAACAAACAGTATTAAGAACAAAAAACTAAAATAAACCTAACCCCAGAAGGGAAAACACAACTTACAACGACCAGGTGTAAACACAGGTGTCACATCTAGCAACAGTGTCTCAGATAAAGGACATGTTTCTTTTTGTTGATATATATATATGTGCTCGAAGGTGAGTGTGTGACTATGTAAACAGACAGCCCCTCAGAAAGACTAAATAGTTATATTTATATATCTACAGCCTATCTCTGGTCCAGCCATCATTTATCCAGAACAACTGTAGGAAACAATGTCTATGATCCCTCGCCGTCACCTTTGGGAAAATTCTCTTTTCCTCAGAAAAGTTAACAAAATAACTAGAGTGAGATGACGAGTTAATGATAATATTATATACCCCTCACAAACCACTACACGTGTATAAGTTGTGTATATTTATATATGTGTGCATAGAAACAGTGGTAGGTGGATTGTACACCTACATCTAGTTGATGTTAATGTACACAGACAAGCAAAGCCCGATGCAGGCACTTGACGAATGTTGATGGAATCAGTCTCATCCAGGCTGCGAGTCTTTCGCCTGGTTATTTTGGTTGTGAAGACACGGGTATATCCAGCTCCTCTGTACTCCATTTACACCCGGGGAAGCAGGGTTGGCTTGTGAGTGAACACCCGGTACCCGAGGCGGTCACAGAGATAAGCACACACATCACAACATCACAACATGCCGGTGCCTCACAGTGCCACACAGTGCCTCACAGTGCCATGAAAGTTGAGAAAATGTTTTTAGACAGATACCATGTCATGCAAGAATAATCATCTTCAGTAATGTAGAAACAAAAATATTTATTATGATGAGGGGTACGTGGGTAACTGGGTTCTCGATGCTCATGCCAACACAATATCTTGTATCAAAATACCATATTAAAATGAATTTTTTTTTCAAAATATGACATCTCAAAGTATAGTGTTAAAAGACAAATTAAACTGAAGTTTGAAAACCTACTATCACACCAAAACTGACCAACCCTATCAAATACTAGGCAAAAAATTATTCTTGAATAATTGCAGGCCTCACTGTGATAACCTCGAGCAGCACAACCGTCCTCAGGTCACTAATTTTTTTGGGAAGATAAATCAATTTTTCTTGGTGCAACTTGTCTTTGTTGTAGTACTTGATCACCCCTCATTCCCACCTTTCGAATATCCACCCTGCCGCCTCGTTCTCGAGATTCACATCTACAGACTTGCCCACAATAAGAATGAGGTCGTTTGTGACGTCACGTTTGTATACAGATGCTTCTAATTACAATATGGTCCCACCTTCCCATTGGCTCCATCTTAACAATGTAATGTAATCATTTTTCTGGATTATATTTTTCATAATGTATCCATTATCCGTTTATCTCTATTTCTGTGCATGGTGAAGCTTGTACGGGTATGTCACGGGTAAATCGCAGAAAACGGAAAGTGGAGGGTGAAGGGTGTTTACTCAGATTTCGGGATATAATATCTCACATTGAGCTCTAACCAGTAACTAGACAAAAACATTGCACTCCATTGGATTTTTAAGGTTTCCTTTTTCTCTTTATTCTATCTTTCGTTCTGCCATCTTTTTTCTCCTTGTATCTTCGCTGATCCCCACGAACTCGCAGGTCTGATTTCTCCCTACTTTTCTCGAGATACGAAGTGTTTAGTGATAAACGTGAATGGGCAGCTGCGCAAAAATTTCTCAGCCTACAAAAAGTAAGCTAGTAAAGACAAACTTTTTTGTACTAAAACTGTGCTCGGGTTTTTTTAAAAATCATGTTCTCCTCCTCTTCAATCTCTTTAACTAATTTGTTCTTTCCCTCACCTGAATCTCTGCCACTTTTTTTTTTGTTTTAGAACTTTGTTTTTATCTCTCACTTTTTCTTAGTAGAGAACTTTCTCTTTTTTATTGCGTGAGTGTCTTTAACATTTTCTTTCCCATTTAATTTCTCCTTTTTTCTCTCTTATTCCTTGTTCTCTCTTGCAGCTCTCTCTCTCCTCTTTCTTTCAGCTCATTCTCTTTACAAAATGCTCTTTCGTCAAACATCATCCCTTGTCAAATCGAGAAGAAAATGTGTTTGTATATTTTCCCATGTTGCAATACATTATAATTTGCTGATATGGATCTGCTACCCGCTAAATATAATTACTACCCGTTCGCGTTCATTAGAGGATTAAATGATTGGCTGGCAGGCTGGCGGGCTGGCTGGCTGGCTATGTGGCACGGCTGGCATTCCAGCTGGGGTTTGGCGGGGGTCTGGCAGGGGTCCAGCCCCTCTCCTCTAACCAGCCCCACCCCTATCCCCGACTTGTCTCCCTCTGGAAGCCAGGAGTAGAGCCGCTGGCGAGGAGGCAGGTGCCGGGTGCATCGCCTCTTCACCAAACACTGGTAATTCATTTCGGACTACGCACTATCTGCGGAGCGGAGGAGAGGGGTGAAGTGGCGGCAGGGAGGTTAGATACAGAACTACAAAACATCCTGGTTAAGGAAAAGGTCATCGTTTGCCAGAGAAAATATGGTAGTTGTCTCCCTCATCCCTCCCCTCCCCGCCAAGTGGATAAACTGTCCTTTGTTACTTGCAATCGCCGTGAGAGGGCACAGCGAGGATTGGGGTAGAGGTATTGGGGTAGATTTTTTTTTAAAAGATGGGAAGATGCAAAGGGGGATGTGTGTGTGTGTCGGAGGCTGAGAAATTCGCAGGAATGCTGAGCGTCTGAGCGGACAAGAAGCGAGCCATTGTCTCCTCTTGATACCAGCGTTCCTCTGCCTCCATCCTCCCTCATTCCGCCCTTCGACATCACTAAGGAAGGAAGAAGTAGGGGCATGGAGAAATGGCGAAATATGTGAGGATAGAGACTGATGGGCGAATATATCACTGACACTTCTGTGAAAGACAGAGGAAACCATTCACAGCGCCGACATGATGCGCTTGCGTGTGTGCGCGTGCGTCCGTCTGCGAATATGTATCCGCCCATCAACTCCTGTACACCTGAACGCAGAGTATGGAGCCAGGTTCTCCATAATATTATCATTATATTACTAGGAGGTTAAATATTAATATTACTTTTTTAGCGGTGAATTCCCAGATTCCACTTTCCTTTCACAAATGAGCGCTCACGTTTAAACACACATTTTTACATATTCGTCAGTAAACGCGTTTATTATGTAATGATAAAGCAATTTGATCATTGTACATAAGTAATGTAAAAGAACGGAGAAAAGGAGGTGAAAAAAGAGGTTGTGTGTGGGGTGTTTTTTTTTTGGTTTTTTTTTTTTTTTGCCAGCACAGGACCCGGGGCAGACGATCTAGAAAAAAATGGCATAACCTTTACTTAACAGAAAAAGAAAAAAAAAGAGAAAAAATCCACTGACCAAAGCCGGACTACCTTCATAGCCGCGGGCCTGGGTACACTACACCTGGCCAAATGCTCCTTCTTCGTCTCAAACCCAACTACTTAAAATTATTTGCTCCTTTCTCTTTGAATTGTGTTTATGTCTGAAGCTTCCATTTATGGATTTAAAACCCATCTGCATCCCTCTTGCATCACTGAGAGTATCGTTCCACTCCTCGTCAATCCTCTTCCAGTCCACGCCGACCAGTCAGTAACATCGTCCACGGTCAACCGATTCTTCTCCGATGATGACATCAGATCGGGATTCCCACCGAGTACATCTGCACCAGGAGCACCGAGCAGGAACCTTTCAAAAATATTGACAGACGGTGAGATCTTGTCTGCGCCACCCAGCGTCCGCAACGCTTAATAATAATAATAAAAAAACAGGTTAGGGGGAAATAACTCATCTTTCATCTCCTCTAGGAGATTTTTTAAAAGCTGAATACTAACAGTGATGAAAGTGTAATTAAATCACAACCCTCCGATGGTCCTCCTGGGGTTTAATAACACAAACCGCTCGCAGTTTTCTTCCACTCCCGCATCGCACCCAGGGGAGGTAAGTTGGTGTGAGTCGCGCAAAATATCCTAGGCAAGGGGAAGTCACCGAAGTGCGGGTCATCGCAATGGGTTTTTCTTGCGGGAGAGTACACCGTGTGGAGCTCATTTCACGGGAGGCGGAAAGAGTCTGGTTGCACGGTTTGACGACAGGACAGAATGTCTCAGATGGCAGATGACTGTCTGCTCACAGAAATACCCATTGTCAGCAGTTTTTTTCCCCCTTTAAAAATAAGTTTAGCGGTTCCCAGTCACTTAATCCCCAGACACTTCATCCCCGACACTTCATCCCCGACACTTCATCCCCTAGACTTTTAATCCCCAGACACTTCATCCCCAGACACTTAATCCCTAAACTAAATCCTTAACTATAAAAATTATGAAGTCAGCGAAAAATTTAATTGAAATTCAAATTCAAATCATGCTATTAACTTCAACGTCATTTGAACATCTACAACATTAGTTAAAGTTCATATAAGCTAGTAAATTTAATGTTCTTCAACAATATGATATGAAAATTGTTCTTGAGTGTCGGGGATGAAGTGTCGGGGATGAACTGTCTGGGGATGAAATGTCTGGGGATTAAAAGTCTAGGGGATGAAGTGTCGGGGATGAAGTGTCGGGGATGAAGTGTCTGGGGATTAAGTGACTGGACACCAAGTTTAGCCATGTTCAAACCCCTAACTGTAATTGCAAAGTAAGATCTGTTTCTCTATTTTTATGTCTTTTTTGGATGCGCGCGCACAGGGAAAGACAGAACGTGGAAGATTAAAAGCCACAGAACAAAGACAGGTAAAAAAAGAAGATAATGAGAGGTAGAGACGTGTCATGTTATCTGTACACAGTTCAGTCCCATTATTATCCATCAAAGCAACGCTGGTCGGCACTGCTGTAAATAACATGCACGTCACGTGACTTGGGGAAAGATGTCTGCTGGTCGGGTCAGTCGGACGATCTGAAATGCGTGCGTCACTCGGTCTAGGGAAGCGACACCGGCTCTGATATACACCATTTGAGAAAGAAAGAAGAATGAATGCACGTGTAAATAAAAACGGGCTTTTTGTCCTAAAGTACATCCAAAAATACTTTATCTCTTGTACAGCTTAAAAAAAGGCCGTCTGCCATGTTGAACGTTTTCATCACGTGACACAACCCCTCGAGTCAGACTTTGTAAAGTTCTTTGTAAAGTTGACAAAGTTGGAGCAGAGATCCCACTCGTGTTTGAAAATTTCTACTAAGATGAGACAGTTAAGGATCTGTTTACCTGTGTCACACACGATTTCTGTCCGAGACTTTCATCGTGGAAACTTTTCACCAAGTAAGGCCCTGTTACCATCATAATTTGCATTATGGGATTTCTCCTTCAGTGATTATCTTACCCAGAACTACCCATAAGGCATTTGGGACCATCTACCCTTGGCTAGCATGGAGTTGCGTTTCCTGAACGAGAAAGGTCTTAGTTGCTTCATCCTTCAGCACTGATACTAAAATACCTCACGGTGGATCAGTCAGGATAAAGGACCGATTGGTACAAACTTGATGGTCTTTTACCCAGTAAAAATGATGATTAAAACAAACAAAGACGTTTTAGGAACTATCCCCCCCCCCCAAAAAAAAAAAAGAAAAAAAAGAAAGAAAAAGAAAAAAGAAAACCACCCCAAACACACACACACAACAGTGATAAAGAGCATCACAATGGACAGTCAGGAGGAACACAGAAGACCCCGCATGCTCTCCAGTAAGCGATGCGGAGAAGTTGTTATAACTTTAAAGGCAAGGGCGAGTACTGAGGGCTTTCCGGTGATATTTCTGACGAGCCGAGCCCTCCAGTAAGCGATTTCATCAAGACGAGAGTGCTGCGCCACAGGGGGCGCCACAGAACTAGTGCACGTCGTTATCGCCCAACTTCAGGGGGAGAGGTTGTGACGGGAGAACTCGGTGGAGGGAGAAATCGTAAAATAGAAGATGGATGATGCATTCGGCAACACGTAGCTTCAAACCTGGCTTCTCGTAGTCTTTGTTCACTCCTGACTTGTCGAGGTCAGCAATAAGTGAACGCTGGCAGCGCGCCAAAATCGTGACCGTGAACTCTCGAAGGACATCACAGCCATGAACTTTTCGAAAGTTTTCCTATCTTTGTCCATGAACTTTAGGAAAATTCCATGTGTACGGACGATTCCATACCTGTGACTTCTCATTTCAAGAGTCTTCGGCCTGTCAGCGCCATCCGCTCATTGATGCCCGACCACTAGCCTCACCTCCACCCGTATCTATATTCAAAGGACCTGAATGGCCCCAGATACCCACCTTCGCCTTTTCGCTAGAGGTGAGTGATTGGACAGGGGCCAGTCCTTGCAGAAGATCAAGTCTCCATCTGTAGCATCGTTCTAACCGCCCGACACGCAGGAGTCATTATCGGGTCATTAGTGAGGGACATTCGTCAGCGAACCCAGGAACGATAAACGGTTCGCCGCCAGCGCCTAGTGACGTCAGCAGTGGGCAACCCGCCACCGCCACGACGTCATCAGCGTCCAATGAGTTCGCACGCTTCTGGTTTTTTGGGGGGAGGGCAAAAGTTCATACCCCGAGTGCGCATGCCCTTGAGGTTGACGAAACTACCCAGCGTCTCTCAGACAGTTCTTTAGAGTGTGTGGCGTCTTGATGATGCCAGCCCGCTGTTAATGATCGTTTCTGAGATAGTTTTTTATCTTAATAAACCATCTCTATCATCTAATGAGCTTATCTACGGCGTTTTTCTTTCATTTAGTTTTTAATACATGAATTCTCTAGAGTTTAAACCTTCCCAGCAGTCACGACAGTACACCCGAACTATGTTCACAAAACAGTTGAGAGCTTCATTATTCTTTTCTAAACTATTCTTCCAGTTACTACTTTTACTATGTCCCCTTTAGTTCAAATTAATAATAATAATAATAATAATAATAATAATAATAATAATAATAATAATAATAATAATAATAATAGAAGTAGAAGAAGTTTTATAGCACATTTACCCACAGTACGCTCAATGTACTGACAGAAGAAAAGTAAGACACAAATATACAGAGTCAAAGTAAAGAGAACATATATATTTATATCAACACATATTCAGAAATATACAGACACAGCACCACAGCATCAGAAGGAGCAAGAGCCCGCAGTCCAGGAGTAGTAAAGAAAGCTTAGTGGAAAGTTTTGTTAAAAGTTTTGTTTTCAATGCACTTCAATGAATGTCAGAGTTGAGACCAGAGCACAATTCTGTCACCGGAAAAATATTAACAAGGCAAAAATCTTGAAATCTTCATTGAGTAAGATGTCTGAGGCCACAAACCAGACTTATCATTAAAAGTGCCACCGACATTGTCTGACACGGAAGAAAGCTAGAATCTGGGGAAAAAGTTTGGAAAAGTAAGTGGTTCGTAGCTCGGAGAATGGAAAGATTGCATGGGATGTATAAAAATGACTAATCTGCATAAATCGCAAGCAGAGAAATTTTTTATTTTTATTCTGACAATGTTCTGCTGACAAATGTTGGAAATGTTCATACAGAGAAAGGTTGCGAATGATACGCCATGTCATAAAAACCAACACATTACTTTGTACAAAAATGGCGAACAAAGATTGATATACAAGAAAGCTTTGCTTCCTGATGGCAACGATGTCCATGTTAGCTCCAGAAAAATCGAGAATAATCCAAAAATCCGTTTTCTATCATGACCTAAGAAGAAGCAGCGAACATGTCTTTAAAATCAAAGAATGTCTGTTCGTGGAAAATTCTTCTGCGAATTTTTCTCTAGGAATTTAACTTAGTATGAGTGAGTATTGACTGAGTAGTGTTCAGCCATCATTATTGCTTATCACCTGGATGAAGCTTACTTGAACCAATTCCTTCCCATCACCATACATTTAGCCAACACACTCTCATCCATCCTTACAAACCCTGTTTGTGTGTGTCAGTGTGTTTGTGATTAAGATAATGTGTGTATGCATGTGTATGTGTGTGTGTGTAGTAGGTGAGTATAACCACAGACTGACTCAGCATGCCAGGAGAAAGTCTGATGTGTGTTGATACAGACTTTGCCATCGGTGGACCAGGCTTTGTCCAGGCTCTCCAACCCTTTAACATACTTTAAAAGTTTTGCGCCCAGTGGAGTCGGGTTATCTGTGGGATAAAACTTTTCTCTACAGCCAGGCCTGTCCATAATGGATTTCTTTTTCAACATCACTTCCCTCTTTTTTCGACGGGAAACAAATCTGACTAAGATTTATCTACTTAATTCCCTGATTTCGCTTCTGTCCTGTTCTATGGACCTCAGAAATGTCCACAGGCTTCACTTCTACTCCACAGTCCGCAAATATTTTCACATCCCTCTCCTTGATGTCCTCATCAGGAAATCCAGCCATGCCAGAGATTCTAATGGACTGGCGACGAAAGTATACCTCTAATCGCAGCATCCCATAAACGGGAGACAGGTCTGATGTGAGCTGAAAGAGATTATGTCGGAAGGGAGGAGTGAGGGGTCCTTATCTGTGCCTTCATGAAAACACGCACGTACACGCACACGTACGCACCGTCGTAACATAGAAGAGAAAACATATACTACACACATACATATTCACACTAATCCATTAATATTGAGACACACACACACAGACAGAGGACATGAGAAAGTCTCTGCCCTCACTGAGTACTCACCAAGTCTTCTCTGTCAGTGCCGTCACTTCCGCCGTCCTGATGCACGTGACAGTGATGGCGCTTAGCGTGAAACCGTTGCAGACGTCGCGCCATGATTTCCTTAGTTTCAGAAGATCCTTCAGAAACCACGTGATATGCCACCAGCCTGGTTTTCAAATCGTGGAGGTGATCTTTCTTTAAGCCACCATCACCACCACGTCGTTGAAAGTGGGTGGATTTTTTTTTTTCAAGCGGATGAATATTTTATTCCGCAGTCTCCCTATTTTCCACCAGTTGAGACTCCTAAACTGCTGGCTGGCGCCGGCTTTATCCCATGCAGGACCATATATTCGTCGGCATTGTCTCCATTAGAGGAGAACCCGCACTACTGACAAATAAAACTGCCACAGGCGAGCTGGTAAACACTGTTGTTATGTCGAGTAAGCTTTGTTTGTATGTCGCATGCTGATGGCTTTTTTTTCTTCTCCTTGAGTCACGGGATTAGGATCCAGCCAATCAACGTCAAGGAATGGAGTGCTGCGTCTTCATGGTAAATCTTGTTTGGAAGTTGTGAAACTTTGCCGTGGACACGGTCCTTAGCAGCTGTGGTGAGTGGGACTGTCAAGTTGTAAACCTTGCAACTAAATGGTTTAGATGTGAGTTGCAAACTTTGTATTTAAATTATAGAGCAGTATTTAAATAATTCAGTTAATTAGCGCAACATTAACAGAGTTTAGTTCCTGTTGGTAGGTTGCTGTATTTCACAAAAGCTATTACTCAAAATATTATTTCCTAACTAAAATATGACAAAACACTATTCTTTGTGTTGTTACCACCAATCTTAAGGATCTGATCGCTAATAAAACCTAGTTTAATGTTTTGCCGAAACAATCTACTCGTTTCAAGTATTAACATGTTCTAGGTTTGAAGCTAGTTTTGTCTTAATTGTTATTTTGTTGCCTTTTCAAAATCTGATGTCCGTGGATATCTATTCAATGTCCCAATTATGTAGCTTTTAAAATATTTCCTCCGTTTACTACTTGATATGTGTTCGGTCTTGAATCAAATTCAATACAGAGCAGGTAGACAAATCAGAAGAACTTCCTATTATCTGTATTCTCTGATTATTGGAGAAAAGACAATGATAAGCCCTGTTTATTTACTCCGCGGATATAAAGGAAGAAGATTTGTGCTTTGATGTCTGCTTTGATGAATTGAACAGGAATTGCATTTCTCCACGTGAAAACAAGAAAGTATATTGTGGAGACACAGCCTCGCTCCTCCGGCCATCTTTCGCACACTTTCGTCAGTTCACATCGACACCAGAGTCAAGATGTAGATGTCAGCCAACCCCGAAAGCTGTTTCCTTCTTCCGTCTGTCTTCGTGTACGTCTGTGATAAAGATGTAATAATTCCATCTCATTCTCTTATCTTTGTTGACTTGTTAATTTAAAAAAATAATAAAATACATATTAATGCAACGAAAAAAAGTATCCATGCATGCGCACAAAGGTCAGAGGTCAGGCAAATTGATCAAGGCAAGATGTGGAAGAGTTCATGAACACACACACACGCATGCGCCCGCGAGCTCGCACACACGCACGCACTCACGAACGCTAGCAAGCAAGCGTGTGCAAACTGATGCACACACACACTCACACAAACACAAACACAAACACATATACACAGGCAAAGTAGCAGGAAAACAGCATCAAAGTTCTCACTTCTCTTTCACAACTCGCCCAAAAGTAAGAAAGAAAGAAAAAAGAAGGAATGAAAGACTGAAATAGATTAAGAAATGGCACGCCTCCCAAAGGCCGGAGATGATTTTTTCTGTACCTTGATGCCGGGCCTTGTAAACAGTCGGACCACTCTTCGTCACGCCGTCAGCTCGCCAGCTCTGCAACCTTTCACCTTTCTCTCCTCGGACATCGCAATCCTTTGTCCTGCATTCCGATCTTTCCTTTTTCGGACACGCTGCGAGGGTCAACTTCTCTTGCTCCCTGACCTCTTCTACCTCCAGCAACGCTTAGCACCACAACTTCCTCACATCGACGAAGGCGGGATCAGACGAGAAGGGGTTCGTGTGGCATCCCGCCTGCTGGGGATGGGAGCCTGACAGTGACTGTGGGGAATGAGAGAGGTAAACGTTCTTCTCCACTCGTGGGCGAGCAGGGGTCACGAGGTCTGTGACTACAGAACCCTCCTCCGTGGCGCATTTTCTTTCTCAACTTCTCTCCTCGCAGCAGGTGTCCCGCGACCACACTCCGCCTGAGAGAATACACTTCACCTGGCGCCTGCCGAGGCCTCTGCTGATGTTACCTGAGGCCACCCCCTTCTCTTCCCCTCCTCCTCCTCCCTGCGTGCGTGCTGCGGGAGGAAAACAAGTGGCATCCCAAACGGCTGGCCCGCCTGAGGATAGAGGCTGGCACCCCAGACCCCGCGCTGCTGGTCGGGTGGAGAAAGAGGGTTTGGGGGGGGGGAGCGGGGAGGGTCGAGTTCGAACGATGACGTGTGAGGACTGGAAGAAGGAACAGACGAAGCGGATCTGGAGGGAACGAAGGAGAGGGAAGTTAGGGAAAGGAAGTCTTGCTCTGTTTGTTGTTGTAGTTCACTGGCCACAGACTTCATGTACTCCCAAGGAAATTTTCTTTTTAAAAACACCAGAGTGTGCGCTCGCTTCTGTGTTCGAAATATCGCCGATAATCTAATTCTACTCTCCAATTTCTTTTATTTATTAACTTACTTTCAGCGTTTTTCTTTTGTTGTATTCTTCCTTCTCCCATTCTGCTATAAAAAATGCCATAGAGTTCATGAGGTTGGTAATTAAGAGAGGGGGAGAAATACACTGCCAGACGCTTACGAGTTGTTTGAATGAACTTTGATTAAGATTAACTGATACTATTATTTATTATATTTGTATATCTTTCTTAATGCATTATGCCGGAATAAAGAGAGAGAAAGCAGGATTAATGAGTAAAGTGATTTAGTTGTGGACAAAGAGATACTCACCAGCCAGAGTGTTAAAAAAATGAGGAAAATGGAATGAGAGGGGTGACAGATAAATAACCAGGCAGACAGACATACCGGGCGGAGGGATACGATACAGTTTTTAATGACCCATTTTTCTGGCCCAGTTTCAAATGAGGTGCAACACACGAATATAAAGTTTACTATACATAAAATGAGCATGCTTGAAACTAAACTTTCACATTCCATATACACAAGCATTTATGCATCAGCCATTAGTTTCAATAGAGAGTTTGGCACGGGAAGGAAAAGGTTTCTATTTGCTTTAGTAGCCTACCTTTATCGTTAGAATATGCTGGATTGGACAGTACCTCATCTTTGTGGAGGCAAAGATCCCGTTTTATACTATCGTTGGTGCAGGTACCAACACTGTTTTTTTTGGGGGGGAATAGAGGGTTTTAGGCCCCCGACAAGAGACAAGTGAACAGAACTTATTTGGTTGAAGAAAAATAAAAAAAAAAAACTAAAAAAAAAACAATGATTACTCTTACTTTACGGGAAAAATGAAAATAGAAAAACATAACTGATTACCATAAAATCATCGAATTAAAAAATTACTAAGATGTTTGCCGTTTGTATTGCGAGTAATGAACTCATTGGTGCAGTTAAGAATCACTGACAAATTCAATTAATTATGAGATGACAGTACAACACTTGTGTAATAAGGTATGACGGCAATACAGTACAACATGCGTGTAGTCACTATACAATGTTGTCATTAAGATTAAATCAAGATTCTTAAGATAAAGAATTCACCCCTTCTCCACACCCCTCAAGTGCACGTGACTGTCGGTCACACAAGTAGACTCCGACTATCAAGATTCCTTGCCTGCTGGGGTAGACCTACCCTGCCATTTGCTATGGACTTATACTTATGCTGCTCTCGACAGTGTTGTGATTGTGATTGTGATTGTGATAGCCCACATCAGTCCTCCAACATTAATTCCTGTGTTTCCAATGCAATTATCCAACGTTAGTTGCAGAGATTATATCTGTCATTGTTTAGTTTAGTTTGAATCATATTTTTTTCAAGTTCACAAATGTTGTATGCTCTCTTTTTAAACGGTTTTTAAACTTAAAATTTGTTAACACTCTTGTTTCTTCTTGACTAGAACTATAAAAGCTTATTTTTATTAAAACAAAATAAAATCCAATATACTATTAGACAAAAATCAAAATAAAATAAATATCACATTTTTCTGAGATTATTTTAATGCCATTTTGTTTATAAATGCAACGTGGGTTTTTCTTTCTTTTTTTTTTTTTTTTTTTTTTGCTTTAGCCATATATTTTCTTGATATTAGTCGATTTCCATATTGAGTGGGTCAGCGACCACTTTGGTTAAGGGAGGCTATTCAATTCAAACATATATTGCTTACGAGCTGTGGAGTTATGTCCCATTATAATTGTGTTAGTCGTGCATTAAGTGTAACAAGAAGCTTGCTGAGAAAGATGATTGCCAAGTCGTAGAAGGTCCAAAGCTAAGGTGAATATGATGTGTTATTCACATGTAAATAATGTGCTTACATAACACAAACTTCGTGCTTACTGGTGTAGTAATAATGAGAATTGTTTGGTCAATGCCTGATGGTCAGCCAGGCATCAACTCTTTCCTCATGGTTTTCTTCCCATCCTCACTTGCTTATATGTGAATGTTGTTGCTGTATGGTTGCTCCAGAGGTAAAAAGTGTAATAAAAATGTTGCATCAGCATTGTTGTCTAGGAAAGACATTGGACAATAAAGCAGTAAAACTGTAGCCTTTGTGTTGGTTGTAGAATTGATTTATGGTATCTTTGGCAAATCAGCAAATATTATGCATATGTTTAACCATAGATATATACATGCATATGGTGACCTATTTAGATTTAAAGTGTGAAGAAGGAGATGCAGTTCAGAAGTGATTATTATTATTACTACTGTTGCAGTAACTGGAGTGAGCAATGGCGCCTAGCACACATTTATAAAATGTAGCACCATTACTCAAACGTGCATACACACTTTAACCATTGGTCGAGCAAGTTTGTTTCTAAGGGACAGTTAGAAAAAAAAATATGCCTTTCCGCCATAAAGAAACTTGAAGCTCAGTGCAGTTTCTGTAGTTTACACGTTTCTTAAGAAGAGTGTTTTCAGTGGATTAATTATAGCAGTTTCGTGACAGTTCATGGAAAGGACAAAAAGTTATCCAGATATCAGAAAATTAAGTGAAAAACAATGGCCATAGGACAACAGATGTCAGCATTAAGAGATATTGAAGGGTCATGAAAGGTTCTTTGCATGTCTGTCAACTTCTGGATTTCTGAATGGTTGGTGATGAGCAGGCAATCTGGCAGCAAGAACTAAGTGAATTATCAAAAGTGGCAGGAATGTGATACAAATGCATAAAAATATGCTGGTAACCTTTTAGCTCTGGAAGCAATGCTGCATGTTTTGGTTTATGCAAGGCACAGCCTGGCATCATTAAAGACATCAAAGGACAGCTTGTCAATAACACTGAAACAGGAAAATCTCTTACAATATTTGAAATTTTTTTTTTAACAGGAATACATCACAATTCAGGCACTTTTATTTGCAAGTAGTCACAGCAGGAATATTGTGTGACAAAAGTCACACCCTACACTGATTCCATGTGTGGAGGATGGTTGTTATTAAAAAAAAAAAGTGCTCTTTTATTATACGATGCTCAGTTTGTTCTAAGGGACAGTTAGAAAAAAATATGCCTTTCCACCATAAAGAAACAAGCTCCACTGAAAAAATTATTGTATTCTTCATACTTTCACGCAGCATTTATCTCACAAAGTGGATGTGAAGAATCTGCGGTGTCTTCTTCATTAGGCTCTGAATTTCAACCAACAAATGTTGGCTGGGAAGGCTATGGAAAGAGTTATTCATGGCAGCAAAACTGACATCCTGTTTTGTGTATTGGTTCATGTCCTGGTCACTTCAAAAGTTATTTTATCTTACTGTTGCATGTTGTTATCACCCATTCAATTCCATCCTGTAAAAAGAATACCAAAAGTGAAATAAGATGTCATGACAGATATGATCTCAGCTTTTTAATTACGAAAAAATGGTGATGAATTTTAAATGTCGGGGCTTCAAATGGTTTTAAATCGTAAACCACAGAATTGGTTGGTATAATACTTTTCAGCGGCAGCCTGTGACAAACGAGGTGGGGAGAAGGATGGGCCTAACTCGCCCGAGGGGAAAGGGGTCACTTCAGCTGGCTCACTTCACCCGACTTTTGCCCTCACACCCAGTCGCACGAGTACACAGTGACAAACACACTCACCCGCGTGCGCAGACACAACCAACAAGACAGCTGTACAACGTATAAAATATTTTTCAACTTTTAAAACTCAAAACAAGAAACCAAAACTCTTAAAAGAAGAAACAGGTAACGTGCTGCAGTCTTCGTACCTACAAAGAAAATTTTGATTTTAATCAATGTTGAGAATGAAAAAACGTACAAGTATCGAAAAAAGGCATACACACAAGTCCACATATCATATACCAAAACTGTTGTGTTTTTATAAACAAGAGACAGTAATCTAAGCCATGTCATAAGAACTTTCTGTTATCTCAAGAGGTCCAGGTGATATAACGAGTCAAACATGATTCCCACCTGTCGACTTAGCAATAGTATTTTTTTGCTCTCTTTAAATGTCAATAGCCAAATTAATGTTCCTACCAGGATCTCCTTATGACAACAGTTAGTTCATGCAATTTTAAATAAAACTGCAAAATTTGAATGTTGTAGCACGTGAATATACATCTGCATGTAAAACTCGCTCACTTCACTCTTGTGCCTTTTTCAGACAAAAAGGCCAACAGTTAACATATTTAATTTTTTTATAAGAAACGAAAATAATAAAATAATAAAAAATCCTCATACCTTTTAAGCAGAGGCAGGTCTGTCCTATCTTGACTTTAGGTACTGAAGTACCCTTTCGACTACTAACTGAAACATTTCCATTTCGAGCTGCATGCGCTCCTCCTCCGGCAGCATCTGCATCAATTTGTCAATGACCCTCCAAAAAGGTTCATTTGCTAATGCGGATGCTGGTGCTGGTGGTGCTGGTGCTGCTAGTGCTGGTGCTGGTGGTGCTGCTGGTGATGGTGCTAGTGGTGCTACTGGTGCTGCTGGTGCTGCTAGTGCTGGTGGTGCTGCTGGTGCTGGTGCTGGTGGTGCTGCTGGTTCTTCATCACTGTTCAGTTCTTCATCACTGGTGTCAGGCTGCGAATAATAATAATAAAAAGACTTAATTATATGTTGGGGGGGGGGGATACATTGGAAACAACCAGATGAAATTTTCTGATGGCTTGTTGATTTGAGCATCAGCCAATTCCATCACTACCTATAGTCGATTCAACCAAATCATCACCTGAGCTATTATTTGGCCACAAAAACATTTCATAGTACTCCCCTTTCCCGTCTTTTGCTGATGCATGTTGATCTCACTTTTGTGTGTGTATGTGTGCGCGAGAGGGAGAATCCAAATCAAGATAAATCAGAGTTTTCTACATGTAAACAATAACATTGTCACACTTTCAGCACTCTTTGCTTTTGTTTTTTTTAAAAAAAAGGGAGGGTTGGCTACAAACAGTATGGGTGGGGCAAGCTGATTACTCTGCTATTGTGTAAAGCAAGAAATGTTAGGGTTTTTCCTTATGCATGTGCTGTATACTAACATATTTTCATTTTTTAAAATTTTATTTACTTTAATGTATATACAGTGAGCAGTTATACTAAATAGTAACTTTGATATTTGGTAGTCGAATTGACTTAGTCAAATTGCAAAATCGTTAATGGACAACATAAGTGCTCAGCAAAAATCAGTAGAAATAAAGTACCATAAAAACATAAACTACATTAATATCTATCTTATAATCAAAGCTGGATTTTTCAAGAAAGTAGAAAGTGATGGAAGGGAAGTATTTCTAAAAACTGCATCATCTACATATAAGCTGAATTCGAAAAGAAAAGATGCAATCCCAGAAAACGAAAACAGATCAGGACCTAATGTGCTGTTGCTGAATGTTCTCTATGACACTCAATGGAGTTTGCACTTCATTGGTTTTAGGAAATCCTCAAGATAATGGGAACAAATGCCATAACATAACTCTTCAGTATAGGAACTTCTCCTGCTTTCCTAGTGGCAGGTGAGAATGCAGATCTTTGAAGGCTTATATCTTTAAAATTAAGCATAATAGTGTGGTCCTATTTTGGGAATTATTTTAAAATTAACCTGATCCTTAAGAAAAAATGTTGCACTCGGCTTGTATTTTACTCTGACCAGATGTCAAGCATTTAAAAAAAAAAAGACATACACATGCATATTTCAAACTACTAGTTTAAGAACATCCACATACACAACAATGATTTATGGAAGAGAAGCATAGAAAATAAGAGTAACAAAATAAAACCGTCACAAAGAAAGCAAAAGCAGCATAGAATGCTCTTCCTGAGCAAACAGCACTACCAAGCAGGGAAAGTAAACACAGCCTTCAGGTTTTATACAGTCGGACCTCGATAAGTCGAACTCAAAGGGACCCGAACAAAAAAAATTCGACTTACGGAGTTTTGGATCAGTTAGGGAAAATGGCGTAACAGGCGCAGGTATTTGGCTGGGAACTAACAATTAATTCGATATAGGGAGGTTTTCGACTTAGGGAAGGTCGAGGTCCGACTGTAGTTTGTTTTTTTCCCCAGGCAGTACATGAAACCAGAAGCAACATGCGGGAAGTACCTCTTCTTCGGTTTCTTCCCATCGTCTTTTTCGAGGGAGATTTGTCCTTCTACACATGTTTCTGCATATCAAGAGAAAAGTCACTTCAAAATTATAAAATAGTAGATCGGAAACATTTAAGAATTTCCTTCCAAAAACACACCAAATCTGGTGGTAAGCTATCAATAACTCAGATAAAATAATTTTTAAATTGGTGTGATTAATAATAAGATAAGATAAGATAAGACTTTATTTGTCCCACAGGGCGATTCTGGTGCAGCTCGATTAGATTTATAGAACAGATTAGAATTCATACACAATTGCATGCACAAAACTATTCATATCTCATTCATAACCCATTCAAAAGTCGCACGGATGAAACAACAAAAGACAGCCGCAGTCTGTTTGTCCTGCATGCAGGCGCACAACATCGGCGGCCCTAAGGGAGTCGGACAGTTTCTGTCGACAGAGCATGCCTGTCATCACGAAGGATGGCAGACACCTTCAGAAGTGTCCGCCTATTATACAGAGCCTGAAGAGAACTCGGAGTGGACCCAATGACTTTGGAGCAGGTGGACACCACACGATGTAGGCTGCTCTTGTCCTTCACCGATAAACTGTTGTAGAAACAAATAAAAGAGAAGGACAGTACGCTCTCTCTGTGCGATCTGTAAAAAAGCTGAAGAAATTGGTGGGAGACAGAGAAAGACTTCAGCTTCCGGAGAAGGAAGAGGCGTTGTTGAGCCTTCTCAACGTGTTGAGTGTTGACATCCCAGCAAAGTCGCCTATCGAAGATGGTGCCCAGGTATTTAAAAGCAGAAACAATTTCCACCTCCTTGTCATGGATGACACATACAAGTATCCCTGAACTGTCGAAAGTTGTGTACCCACGCCTCAAGCTCATCAGGCTAGCCACGAATCGACTGGACATTGGATAGCAGGATAGAAGGAAGAGGTGGAGACCTGCGTCGATCGTCCAGACGAAACTTCTTGTCTCCGCTTCACACCGCCTCTGCGTCCTCTCCTTGTTGATGTACGAAGTGGAGGGAGCCGAGTAATGTCGATTTGCAGCGCCCTCAAACTCCGGATAGCAGAGGGAGATGAACGAAGACGAAGCAAGAGCTGGCGGGAGTAATGAAGCCGGGGACCAGCATGAAATGAGCTGACCGCCATCTTAATATTGTTGGCTAGTGGTAACGGTCACAGCCATCCAAAATGAAATAAAATAAAAACACAGGCCTAACAAGACTGAGCGTAAGATCATCATCACTACACACATTTCGACACCCAAGTCAATCACTCAACGACTATCCGACACAGACGAAAAACGATGAAAAATGTAAAAAATGCGAGTTCGTGTTGAGAGAGCTGCAGACGTCGCACAACGAAGAGCGGCCATCTTGAAAGACCTACTACTATTATTGTATTATTGTATTACTATTACCCAAAATGTTTAAATAATGTTTAAATGTTTATAAAACATTTCTTTTACATGTTTTAAAATGTTTCATATCAAAATGTTTCATCGGAAACTTAAACCTTGTTACTATAGAACAGGATCGCTACTCACCATGCAGTAGTGCAAATTGTGTTGGACAGATCTCATGACCTTTCACTATTACTGTCGTCATAACTCTTGTTTTCGTCATCCATACACGCATTCTGAAAACTTTCGTCATTCACGTGCTTTCATTGAAGGGATTGGGAGAAGCACAGCCACGGAGAGCTGGTATAGTTGGCACAATGTTAGTGCGAGCTGCAGCTGTCGTGCTGTTCAGTCAAATGTTTGTATGTGAACTATTGCATCGCAAGAAAGTTTGTGTGGGGAACAAAACATATGTTCCAGATCCAGCGGTGTTTACATTAGTCTTTCATATTCATTAATATTAATGTCCTATTCGTTTTAGTACTAAACACCATATTTTATTTAAAATGTGGTTTTGGTGTGTTTTGGAGTGTTTAGGACAAATTAATCGGATTAACATCGATTCATATAAAAAGTTGTCTCGGTTTTCGTCGGTTTCGGATTTCACCGATTGTTTTCTGACGGATTATCAACGAAAACCGGTTTCACTGTATACGGCATTGGTCAAGGGAGGCTACTTCATAAGAAACTGTGGTGCTCAGGGTAGCAGAGTTACATCCCATTGTATGCTGGAATTTCTTGTGTCAAAATGTCTTCTTTCAGTGTCCCGACCCAGAGACCATAGAGTAAGTCAGGTAACGTTCGTACCTGTAAGAAAGATTACGTCACAGAAGAAAAACAAAGTTTAAAGAATGAGAAGAACACACACGACATCCGTACGCGTTCTTTCAACACGAAATACAACGATTGCCTGAGACTGTCCACGTGATGTTAATATGTTGCTGGCTTTACGATAGAGAATACAGATAGGTGTATTTATAACGACACTCTTACAGGTCACAAACAGCGAAAGGGTTAAACTAACCTAAAAACATGGAGGCACGGACTGGTCCGTGACAGCAAGACACATCCAAATGACAATTACGTTTATTATTTAATGTGTATAAATTATATATATACACACACAACAAGCTCTCCCACTGAGAATTTTTATCTTAAGGTCGGCCTTTTCTATCATCCACTAAATATTGTAGTTATTCATGATACGATCCGCATCAATCGGTATGAAGCTGGATATTGAGCTTAGGAGCTTGATACAGGCATCGTCTTGGCGGGAACTTCTCTTATTAATAGTAACGACAGTCAGGGTAGGATCGGTTATTTTATTATGTTTGAAAGTAGGCAAGTTTTAGTTGATCAAGCGCCATGGTTGTGGTAGTTACAGGTTACTCAATTCGACATAGATTTGTACTCCAACAACCCCTAATTACACAAAGGTAGCAAGTAATCTTTAAATTCTAATGTCTATTCTAATAAAGTATATGTTTTTGACACTATGTTTTTGTATCTAATGTATAAACAACTTTTGGAAATATTTCTAACTTTTGACCTTCTTTCCCGGTCTTTTCTCTGTCCCGTACAGTTTTTATTTCAGTAGAAGAAAACAAAACTTATAATTCATCAAAAGCCGAATCAACAAGGCCAGGCATGTTTTCAACAGCCTTCCGCAGTAACACCCGCATCTTCAACACCAATGTGAAGGTAGGCTTCCTGTGTGGTTCTGGAACCTGGATAGTGACAAACACCATCAACAACAAGCTCCAGACCTTTACCAACCGATGCCTTCGCCATATTCTGGGAATAAGATGGCCTGAAAATATCTCCAACAACTGCCTGTGAAAAAAAAAACCAAACAAACAGAATGCTACTATCATTACTTCAACACTCCCTACATTTCAAACGAGTCATCAAGTGTTTCAATCTACTCACTGGGGCCTAAGCCTCGAGGAAACCAGCAAAGACCACATCCTGCCCCAACGGTCACACTCATCAGAACATCGAACACGGATGTTGATCTCTAATACTTATTCATTGAAATTTACATTTCTGTTTAAATATAGCAATACACTTCTGTACACTCGTGCCCACTACATATACAATATGATTACATTAAAGCTGAACTAGTATTTCGCGATTCGGGAAACTCCGATAGAGTAGATCGACATTGGAAAAACCTATTTTTAGCACAGAGCACACAGCTCTTAGTTCCGCCATCTTGCCATTCCTCGTCGTGGCCACAGCAAGAGAAATAACTCAGTTATTCCACTACAAAAGCACGAGAAAGGTTCACTTCAGGACAGGTGAGTACTTAGTTCCTCCTGTCGTTGATGTGATCTTAAAGGCGCATGGGTTCGATAACCGTGTGGCGCAGCAGACAATTATCGTTTAGCATTGTGGCTCGTCTTACAAAATGGCCGCTGAGGTTAGGGTTTGGGCTATGCTCCCGTAAGTAACACAACGAGTTGCCAACACCTACTTGACAATAGAGCTTACAGAACTAGTTTTGTCAGTTTGCTGACACTATGGCACTGATAACATGTCACTGACACTATGCCACTGACATTGTATCACTGATACTATGCCACTGACACTATATTACCCTATGACATACACATGACAGTTTGCTGGTTTCTCACCAAGAGTGGAGACCACGTGGTGCAGACGCTGGACCTGTAGAGGAAAGACCACTGTCAACAATGTCTGGTCAACTGTCGTCTGGTCAGGTGAGCCACTCTCCTTCCCTGCACGCTTACAGTACTGAAACTATTTGTATCCTCCTACTGTTGTTGTATAAACACATGTAAGCTAGTATAATGCTGGTGTAGATATTGAATGTCATCCTGTACATGATCATCTCAGTGATGTACCCGGTGTTCAGTCTCACGATGTTCTCCTCTCACTGTAATGACTATCACAGGGACAGCGACCTAAAAGACGAGGTGGTAGACAGAGTTGTAGAGGCGGTGGCGGGGTCAAAGTTTACCTACACGCTGTGACTGATGAACAGGCGGCAATACTTACAGATACAGGTAGGTTGCACTTTTAATATGCTTTACATTTTTAAAACTGAAAATAGCTGAAAGTTGGATAAAAGTATACAGGAGGAAAGTAGTTACATAGCATTTACATATAAACATTATAATCGGTAAAGCCATGAAAATGGCGGATAACCCACAGAGACATGATAATCATAATGATTCTAATAATTATAATGATGATCATAATCATGATGAGCAGCTTTATGATCACGAGTACAGTAACGATGATCTGTGTTCGATGTGAAGATTAAAAAAAACATATCATTAGCGCAAACAGCCGTTACATCTCCGTGTAATGATAAGTGATCAGTTCTACATCAATTGTCTATTATTATTTAGAGAAATGTGTAGGCACATTGACAATTGCTAATACATTTTTTTTTGAAGTGAACACACGCCCCCTGCAAGAGATAAATAAAAATACAGGAGCTGATGTAGAGTTTGACCCCAACCCCTCACCTGTACCAGGTATGAAGATTCTTATCATCCGCGGTCTTTCTTCTCAGATCGAGGCTGCAGTCGGGCTCGTCAGCCAGAAGACTGGTTTAAAGGTTTGTTGACAATCAAATGTATATCAGAACAGAGTGTAACAGACTACAGGTAGTCCTCGAGTTACGTCGTTTCGTGGTTACGACGCTTTATACGACGCTCGATATCATTCCGAGGTTTAGCGTCGTACACTGTTTATTACTGTTACAGCACTTACGGAACAGTATTTCATTATGAAATGTACTGTACTGCACAATATTTTACTGTACTTATGTTTATTGATAATTATGTAGGGTACTGTGCTAGGATAGGTGTTTGGATAGCTTAAGTGTTTGCAGTACTGTACTGTTATTATGGTACAATATAGTATGAACGTATGATCCGACTTACGTCGAAATTCGGTTTTAGACGCCGCGGTAAGAACGGATCAACGTCGTAAGTCGAGGACTACCTGTATAACGCAGGAGATACAAAAATACCTTAAAACGGGCCACCTGCTGTATTAAATAGCAATAGCCAATACAAGTAAAGTTTGAACAGAAATACTTAAATTTAATAGGCAGTTATTATTTAATTATCAGATTAGTTTTTGACACAGGACCCATTAGCAGACCAGGCCCAGACATTCTGGCTACAGTGGGTGGAGGCCGCGTTCCCTGATCTCGACTCTCGCGCCTACTTCCTGCCTCCTGTCTACGTCAACCGCGTGCCCATGACTAGACAGTCAGCTGCTGGTCAGGAGGTTCTCGTCCTACAGTCAGCACCTGGACAGGCCGGTCAGTATAACCCAGTGCCGACGAGTTCATCTTCTGCTGCTCATCTGTCCATTTCTCAGCCTCCTCGCCTTCAGGACAGTGACATCAGAGACGATGCTGCCATGCAGCGGATTTTCGTCTGTCTTCAGAAAATGTGTGAAGAGAACAAAGATGTGATGGTTGGACTGACTCAGCTTCAGTTCGGACAGTACCTGGGTGAACCTTGTTACGCTGCCGCCGCTACCCACCTACCCCGACCCTCCAACCTTCCTCCTTCTCTACCACACAACTGGAAACAGGGAGACTTTGATGTGCTTCTCATTCATCGACAGTACGGACTGGTAGTCTGTGAGGTGAAGGCCTTTGGTGACAATATCCAGTCTGTAAACATGTCACAGCAGGATGTAGACAACAACATTAGACAGAAACTGAGACACGCCGTGTCAAACCTGGACAAGGCGGAGGCCATGTTGTCTCACCTGGTGTCTGACATCGCTCCCGGTCTGCCCGTCACTAAGGTCATCGCCTTCCCCAACCTCACGGCTCGTCAGCTTCAACAGGCCATCTCCGGCGACAACCTCCTCAGTCAGGTTTCAGTACCTTATTCTTACCTTACATGTCTTCTATAATATACCTTACAAAATACCTAAATGTGTAAAATTTAATTTTTTGTCGATAATGTTGACAATGTGTGCTAATATGAATGTGAATGTGAATGAATTGTGGTGATATTGTAATAGTGTATACATGCATGTGTATATAGAGCATGAGTCACTTTTGTAGCCATTCAGTGTCTAGAGAGCACATCATTGTCAGCCCCTAAAAGGCCAGACACCTGGTGCTTTTCCCAGAAATCCTTGACAGAAAATAAGGAACCACATAGCCACAAAAATCAAACATCTTTAATCCATGTGACTACAGAGAAAATTCATAAAATAATCCTAGCATACAGAGGAACAGAACATGAGCAGCTGCTCAAATTCTGGTGCACTCAATGATATATCTCTATAGATTTCATGAAAAGGCTATACTTCGGTATAAGCATTTGAAATAATTTTTTTAATGAAAGAATTATGTGTAGATTATATGTTGACGTTCGTCCCATCACCGGTCAACTGAAGACTAAGGCAGATGAGAGTGTTTCCTACTAATGCTGCTACTTCAGTACATGCTCGCAAAAATTGGAAGCAATATGTGACATCATCACTAAATGTTAGATAGCAAAAGACCAAAGATGGCAAAAACCATGAAGCTAGTGGACACTGAACTTCTATATAACTATCTAAACCTATAACTGTGTTGCTCAATATTTGCAAACACCATTGTTTTTATTATTGTTTACTTCTCTGAAGCCTAGTCAGCATTTGGGTACACAACACAACCATGTTGACTTTTCTAAAAGTGAATAAAATAATTAATTTCATAAGTTATGTTAAAGCTATATTTAGTAACACATTGAAAGATGGTTTTAATTTTCATTCAACTGGTAAATTACATGAAAGGCTCAAATAAAACAAGGTTACTAAGCTTGAACTTTCTGTTCTCGCTTTTTTCCGTTCCTTGTTTCTGTTACATTTTGATATAACTTAATATTGACATGTGATACAGGCCTAAAATTCGGTTGAAGGTTTTTGTATACATATCTAAACATTTTCTTACAGCTTTTAAAAAGTATTAGTTGCTTTGTTGTTACTAAGCTTTTATTTTGTTTTCCCTTGCCTTTTCAGTTTCTTGTTGAAGTAAGCTTGTTTAGCTCAAAAGCTTATAACTTGATATTGACATTTGATACAGACCTGAAATTGGGTTAAGGGTTTCTTTAAACAAATTCAACCATTTAAATGAGGGCACTTTTAGAAAATACTTTTTAGTTTAGTAATTACTAAGCTTTCAGTTTTTCTTTCCTTGTTTCCTCAGTTTCTTGTTTTGGTTAGAGACTGTTTACTTCAAAAGGACAAAACGTTTTATCGACAAGAGATATAGACCTGCAATTGTGTTCAGTTTTTCTTCATACCAATTTAAACATGTCTTTTTAAAGGAAATATTTAGTAGTTTGGTAGTTATACCGTTCTAATTTAAAATTTCTTAAAATTTACGACAGTGTTTTTTTTTAAAAAATTCAAATTAAAAAAAAAAAAGCCGATTTTGCAAAATCCTTTCCCATAAAAAAAATCTGTCTTTTAGGTAACTATTTCAAAAAGAATTTTGAGTCTTAGTGCTTTTTAAAATGTTTGTTTGGGCGCCATTTTGGGTTGTTTCCATTGCAATCGTTAGTGTGACAAGTGCAGTAAAACCATTTTTTTTTTTTTTTTGGAAACTACATTCAAGGGTTGATACAAAAAAGTCCGCGCTATCATGTGAAACAAAAACAACAACAAAAAAAATTTTTCGACCGGTACCAGCTGGCCCGTTGAGGGCCAAATCACTTTACAGGTTACTCTGCGCCCATAGCCCAGGGAAGATGCGCTTTTGTACCCAGTATAGTGTCTTAGTTTCTAACCCTGTGCTTAATGCATAATATATAAGTGAGGCAACACTGGAATCTTAAGGACTTGTTCCTACATCGATTACTTCCCTTCAAAGGCTGAAAAAGTCAACAAATCAGGTGTTTTGTTGTGGTTAATGTAGGGGAAGTTTTTGTTAATCAAGCGCCATGTTGTCATTCGTTGCCGGTTACTCAATTCGACGTGGATTTCTACTCAAACAACAGAAAATGAGAAGAAAGCAGTAAGTAATGATTTAAATTCTAATGTATATTATAATAAAATATTATCTTGTTTGGTTCTTTTTGTTTATATATTAGTTTTTAAAAAATGCTTAATTTCTGACTTTTGACCTTTTGTTCGATTTCTGACTTGTCTGCCCTATACAGTTACTATCTTTGATGTGAGCTTACTACAAGAAATCAGAACCTATAATTCTTAAAATTAACACCACGCAAATGTTTTTAAAAAGCTCTTTTAAACGATGTATCACAGATAGTTGTCTGTATTGTAGGTTAACAGATATAATTTGTTGAAAAACACCGGTCATAATTTGCTTCTTAAGCATTCGGTGCTCCGTAGTGAATTGTTTTCGCGCGGCTCTGTACCTTCGTAGCTTACCGATAAAAATATTATTAAATACATCAATCTGATTTATTCATCTCAATTTTATATGCAGTTAATAAAGTGTAATTCTTGGAGGTGTAACTTGTGCCAGCATGATATATCCTGTGCAAACCTGTGTGAATTTTTTAAAATTCAATCACACCTACCTGATTTGCTTTGGATTTACTAATAAGTGACTGTTCATGCAGGATTCAGATGTAAGCATTTTTGTTTCACACGGATTGATCTCTTATTATCAGTTTAAGTTTTTTTCTATCTTTTATAGTTATTTTGTTTAAGATTTTTCGAAATTGGTAGATTTCCATGCTCACCAGGATAGTGTGACCTAGTTGAACCCTGACGTAGTGAATGAGTTCATTCATTTCGCATGCCATGCTGTGGATCCTTTACAGGACCTGTGTCGGTGTCTGGGAACAACAGATCCCTCCAACATCCCAGGTCTGTGTCTGTGCTGTGATCAGCTGTCTGACCCCAAGACCCCGTGTGACGTCAGTAGTCACGTGCTGAAGGAACTCGGACACTGGTGGCAGCGACGTGTGTCTGGGGCTGTCAGTCACATGACACCTGGGGTGTACAAGACACTGGTAGCCAGGTAAACATTACAATAAGAACAAGAACGAGACATGGACAGCATACGAGGGGCAGGAAAACAAACAAATAACACGCGAACTAAAAATCTGTCTAAAGATTAATTAAATCAAATGCAGGAAAAGCAGAGGAACCAAATCATAAGAAAAAGAACTGAGATTAACATGATATTGTAAACGGAAGACGAGAAGGGAAGATTCGAAAAAAGATCTAGCATTATGGGAAAGGGTGTTAGGAGTAATATTTACGGAAGAGGTGTGTTTTCAGGCATTTGTAGCTGATGAAACAAGTATTCATCTATTGACGTAGTTGTAAGCAGTCCAAGTCCGATTGTTTGCCACAGGCGAGCCATTGTCCAATGTTATAATTACTCTCTTGTTTTTTCTGAGTACTTTTTTTTTCTCCCAGCTCACTAACTGCCTCCTGTAATCTTGTTGAACTATAAACATATTTTCCCTTTAAAAAATTTAGTATTCTGTTTTGCATTGTGCTGGAGTACTTCAATTTGGAGCAGATGATTGTGTTGTGGCCATTATAGAAGTAAGCTATAGTAAAATTCTTCGGTGAACATAAGTCAGAGAGTGAAAAAAGTGACTCTTTAGTTTTAATAGAAATCAAATATTTTTACTTGGGGAAAAACGAAATGCAGTTAAGAATTAACTTATTATAACTGCAAAAAATAGAAATTGTTGTTGTAAAAGACATCAATTGATGTGACTGTACCAGGTTCTGCGGTCCGGCGACAACAGTGACTGTGCCATGTACATATCCTCCACGTGTGAGTGTCAAGACCCTGGGTCAGGCCGTGTGGTGGACAGGACAGTGCTATACTGCTGTCATCACACTCTTCCCGGAGCAAGTTCACCTGCTACACACGGCGCCTCCCACACTCTTTGTCACCGGACCGCCCGGTACAGGTAAAACTGTGGTGCTGCTGCTGATGGGTATAAAATGGCTGCTAAGTGGACACCCTGTCTACGTTGTGAGTACCTGGCCGGGGAGTCGTGCATCGTGCATCATGTTGTATCACCTGTTGCTGCAGACAGTAAACACACAACAGTCAGCAGGTGTATCACCCGGTCAGCCTCACCTCCTGCAGTATGATCTTGATGACTATCAGGAGGCGGAGAAGGCCGTCAACGACTTGTCACAGGCAACAAGAGGAGGGTCATTGTACGTCATCGCTGATGATGTGTACGGGTGAGTAGTAAAACGTGTGATGTGATGATTGACATACAGGTAGATGCAACTTGCTGTGATTTTATAATCACCACCAGGTGAATAACAGGTGATAATTCCTCAACGAAAGGGACACCTGCACTGCTCACGCAAGTTTCGATCCGGTACGCTACTATTTTATACGCGCACGCTTTGGCAATGACATGTTCTACGCATGCGCTAACTTCCATACGTGGTTACCAAGGTGACAAACCTTTACCTCGACTTTCCCTCCCCCCCCCCAAAAAAAAAAAAAAAAAAAAAAGTGTTGCTCGCGTGACCGTGGCTTTCATTCAAACAATAGGTGTAAAAGTAAGAAAAAGCTGAGATGGATGTGCTTCAAGACAGCTGGTAAAATAAAATGAGAAAGTTGTGATTTGTCCTGATGAACACATTGCGACAGTTAGCACTGAGTTGAAGACATCGAAGGTGAACAAAGATGTGGAACAGAAGACTACAACATTCAAATGGATTCAGTATATACTCAACAGCCAAAACAGCCGCAACAACAACAAAATAATAAGTGTAAAATTTGTAGAGGGCATAGTCATGCTCCTAAGGAGCATGCTCTTAGTGCTAAAGAACAAAAAACAAAACATGTACAGCATGCGAGACGAAAAAAAAATAATTACATATTAACCCAAAAAGAATAAATAATCTTCTAAGCGAAGAATAAAATAAAATACAGAAAACACAAATAGGGACCAAATTACAAGAACAAGAGCTGACAGTATTATACAGTTAGCCTCCCCTTGACATCAACGTGTTACACAATTACTGTCTAGTCACACACAACACAGACAAACTCTGAACACGTGACAAATAGTTGTTGTTTATTGTGATTTAAAGTGATATTTGTGTTGCTGATACTTCATAAAATACTTTGACAGGAATTGAAAACTTGTGATGCTTGTGTGTGACAGTAACTATGGTAACACTCATGTCTGTCACAGGTTAGACTACTTCGACACTGTGTGTGACAAGCTGCTGACACAAGTTCCTCATCTCCATCTTTGGGCGGCAAGTTGTTACCATGGAGACGCACCCACCGGCTGGCAAGTGGAATGTTTAACCAGACCCCTCCGCTCTCCACCGGCCGTCATCAGGGAAGTCGAGCAGGACGTGGATATCACTGAAAGCGGTAAAGTCAAGCCGTACAGTGAGCGAGGTGTGCCCGACCACACAGACGGCCCGCCAGTCACACGACTGTATCACCGAGGTCAAGGTCACTCAGCAGACAATCCAGGTGACTGTGTGACGTGCGGTCGTGACGTGGCCAGCTTCCTACACAGTCTCCGTGTTGGTGTTACAGGTAGGTGGGGGTATTGTGTAGTGTAACATCTGTTGACAGATAAACACAGTGTGATAAATAACAAGAAGGTGAGAAACAGTTTTGGTAAGATGAGAGTGATGTGATGTTCCTTCCCCTAACTGGCTACAGGGTGACAGCTCTTCATCACATTTCGCCAGGGTTTGTGTGTACCAGTCATCTGTGAGTCTGTGACATCAGGTTTCTGTCTTCACAACTTGTCTCAGTTTTCTAGAACATTTTATTCAACTGTAACATCTGCGCCATCTTGCCATGTGTTACACCTGTTCATCATTTGTATTACTTGTGTCTACTTCACTGACACTTTTAACATGTTTGGCACTGCTGACCACTCACTTCTCCATTGTGTGATGTGCGGACCTGTGCCTCATGGCTGCACTGTCTGTAGAGTAGATGTTTGTGTCCTCTTCATCTCAACGATGTGACTGACGATGAGTGTGATATCAGGGATTGGTGGTTGTCTGTCGTCTGCTCCATGTGTGTTTGAGGCTGCTGTCACGTGATCTTGTGTCTGGATACTTACCTGTGTTGCCTACAACTGAAGTATTCAGGTGAATCTGTGTTCACCTCCTCTTGACTGTGTGACACCTGTAATGTTGCTGTGTGTAACGCCGTTGTTTGTGTTGTTTACTTTGTGTACAACATATTGAGTTTACCTGTAGTGTGATTGTGTGTGGAGTCTGATAATCTACATGGACATTGCTGACTGCTTAGGGCAAAGCTGATAACGGGAAAGAGCTCTACCAAGATGACATTATAATTATCATCAACATTATCATTATCATCATTATTATCATTACATTCAGTATGTTAGTCACGTGTGTCTGTCATTTTACGTCGTGTTTATATCCATGTGTCTGTCAGTGTGTACGCTGTATCTCCGACAAGTAACTAACAGTAGAAACTTACTTTGAATGTTAACAGAGAATGTCACGACAACAGCCACGACCGTCACCTCCACCTACGGCGCCACAACACCACCCTGCCTGCAGTGGAGAGACGTGCTGATGTTGTACTGGCGTGACATTAGTGAGCACTCGGATATGATGCAGGGACTTAAAGAAGCGGGTATCCCAGTGCGGATGTTGATGGATGATGACATCGAGGACGTGGCCACGGCCCGCAGTGACGTGGTGTGGGTGTCGACTGGACATCGTGTTTGTGGTCTGGAGAGGAAAGTCGTGGTCTCTCTGGAGGATTATGATATAGACAGGTTCTACTCCATGTCCCGGTGTACGTCACAACTTGTGATTGTCTACGGTCAAACCAGACAAATGACATCTGACGTCATCACCTCGTGACGTCATACACATGTTGTGTATGACACATTTATACACGTTTACTCACAACACGAGGTGCAATCGGTGTCTCTCCTTACACAACAACTAGTATAAACCTCAATATCATACTCAGGCACACTGGGTCTTGTTTGCTTGACCTTAAGGTCAGGGTTAAAGGGTGAAGTTGATGACCTCCTGTTATCACAAGACTGACCAGTAAACAGTTACATCTAAAATTCGATTTTTAAATATGGAATGAAGATTGTTTAGCAACAAAAAAATAATCAACATCCTTAAAATGAGTGTTAGAAATAAAATGTCAACACTAAAACGTTTGAGTGTTGACGTGCTGCTCTGTTGTTGTTGTGGTTGTTGCAATGTAGCAGATGTAGATGTGTGTCGGAGCATAGCTTATTGAAGTAACTCAACACTATCAATTTGTGGTAACCTGTCTCTACATGTTACTCAGTCAACACTACAACCTGGAGTCAGCTGACCTGAGATTCTATGTGTTGCTGGGGTTACACTGCCTCTCTATCAGTTGTTACTGTTGTCGACTGTTGTATGCTTGCGTCAGCTGACATCACCCACGATGTTAATTGTTGTTTTCAGTGTCGGTGCTGGTGGTGGGAAGGTTTAGCGACATTAAAATTCTTGTGAGAAGGACATAAATGCAGACCTAATGCCACCAAACGAATTAAAGACTTAAGCATTTGTGGCGAGATGGGTTTTGAAGGGAAATACAAAAACACCATGATATAAACGGGATTTTGCAGAAATTGAAAATCTTGTGCCAAGATACATTAGAGTGCAGTAACATTACCAGGATTTAGCGAAGTCTTAAACAATGTTCACTTCCCATTTTGGAGCAGTATTACAGCCAAGGGAAAGCCAAAATTAGAGTCAATGAAGAAAAATAAAGCCCCACTCTTCGCCCAGTGTGTGCTGGGTTGTTAGTTCACAAGAGCTGTAACTTTCCATTATTTACATGAAATGTTCATTGTTCCATTGTGTAAAGAAAAGTCTTATATAAAGCCAGAGAAAAGAGATTACATCTACCTCTAAAGAAGAAAAAAATTTAATTGAAAAGGCATTACAAAAAAGCTAACCCTTCAGACCCTTCTCAGTCTGTCCTCTTACCTTCACCTCCATTACCATTTAGTAACTTAAAATAATATTTTATTTTAAATTTTATTTTGTGTGAAAATTTCTAGCCTAAACTAGGGGAGATAAGTAACTGCTTTTTAATAATCTTGGAATGTTACGGAAGCCGTCTCTGTCTCTCTCTCTCAACCAACACACACACACGATGTCCATACGCGTTTTTTCACACACAAAACAACGATTGTCTGAGGCTGTCCACAAGATGTTAATGAGTTGCATATTCCATCTGCGAAACACAGTTATCGGCACATGCAATGTTTACAATCCGGGGCCTTCCCCGATCAATTACACTTAAATAACTCTTAATCTTAATTCTTAATCATAATCTCCACTCTTAATCTCAATTCTTATCAGGTAGTTAATAATAGCACCAGTAGTCATTTAGTACTTTACTCACAGTTCTGTTCGTCCACACACAGTTCCAATTTTATTATCTTGTTTACACTTTCTTGGCGACATGAAGCCCACGGTACACAGTGTACACGGTACATACAGTATCCACGATAGACACAGTGTACACCTGGTACACACAGTCTACACACCGCTGGGCGCTTCACCGAAGGCGACAAGATTAGATACTTCCACTCTCATGTCCGCCATTGCCGTCTGCTTCTCTATAGTTTTCGCTAGAGTGATCTCCCTTTCCTCACTGCCACTCTCACTCATCAACACATGTTATTTACCATTGTCATTTACAAACAGCGAAGGGATTAAACTAACCTTTAAACATGGAGGCATGGACTGATCTGTGACAGCTGAGCACTCACCTGGCCTCTCGCTACGTCCGTCAAGCTTCATTCTTCCCCATTTCTTCTTCGCAGGGGCTGTGATCGGGGAGGTAAGCTTTGCATGGTTGTTTGGGTTAAATTGTCTCTGGGATCCTTTGTTACCTTCTTTGTTCTTTTTTTCTCTATTTCCTTTTTCTGCGGTCATTACTAAACGCGTGTTTTATACTGTTCTCACGTGTGCGCATCAATTTGTAGGCTGACGAATGATCGTGTGTATCTGTGTGTTTGTGTCTGTTGAGTCTGTTGAGTTTATTTATTTATTAAAGTCGAGGTCAAACTCGCGTATTCTTCTCATTGTGCCATGTAGCCATCTAGTCATTGGTGTAAGGTTCTTTATATTTTACGTATTTACATAGAAAACAATTGTCTGAAGGTTTTTTTTCCATATTAGATTATTTCTACCGACCTTTAGGAACTGTCAAAGGGTGATATATGTGTGTGTGTATGTGTGTGTTTTGCACCATATGTTGTGCTTTGTACTTTTTAAGGTTCGTGTGTCATTCAGGCTTTATACAAGGCTTTATAACTAATACCAATTATTATGTTCATTAATATAATATCATATACAATAGATATAGAGAGCCCCAAAAGAATATCTAGTATGAATTACAGAGATAATTTCTCCAACACATCTGTGCATGGAAACTAAAAATCAAAATCAAACTCATAGACACAAATTTTATTGGATATGTCTTCTACTATCGGCAGCAGAAGAAAAAAATGGAGCAACATAAATCGCAATATATACAAATATAACTGAGATTTTAGTTTTGGAGGGGGAGTGATGAAAAGATCTCTCAGTCCTGGTGCTTTTATAGAAACATTAAGGCTACAGGATGATACCAACACTGAAGGTTTTGTATAATGGATTGACAATACATTGGTGCAAGCAAGTGCAGGCTCAACACTAAACTTAAAACAAAAAAGCATTGTTTATTGCGGAAAAACAGCATCTTGTCTGTCAGCAGGTAAACATGTCCACCACTATCCCAGGCTTCCGTTGAAGAACTTCAGAATAGGGCCAGGTATCGTGACGGCTGTAGACTTCGGTTTGTCATATCCACTGTCTGAAAGAAATAGAAGCGAGGTAAACATTGTAAATAGACAAGGCTGAGCCCTCGTACTTTGTATCGCACAATAAACTACTGAAGCTATCAATGTTCAATGTCATAAACCTTATAAAAGAAGACAATCATGTAAGTTTAAAAAAGTTTCTAGTAAAAGTTGTCACAGACACGCGCGTCTGTTGTTCAGGCACAACACTGCTTTCTCTCATGACTAATGATTTATCTTCCCAACTTCAGTCGCTCCGTGTGTGTGTGTGCAAAGCCACATGGGTTGGAGATTAAGTCACGTGAGCAAGGGGTCAATCAGAAAGCTCAGGTAAGGTCCCTACATAACAGGACAAGACAGGAAACTACAGGAATCGTCCAGACTCTAGAGTGTGGAGAGACACGTGATGACCACAACAGCGACGTTGTGTGAAGGCTGCACGTGCCCTCACTCTACAGACTTGTGGGATACAACAACACTTTGTCTACAGGACGAGTGGTCAGGAAACTACAACCGGACAAACATCTTCACAGACACTAGCATGACAGTCACGTGATTACTGGCCCGTAACCACTCGTCCTCACTGATGTCTGTAACTTATTTAGAAACTGGATATTAGGCTACAGGAACTAGAGAACACAATCAGCTACTGTTCATGTTTATCTTTCTCTCTGTATGTGGAGGTGGTTGCCTACACACATTTTTTGAAGACTCGGCTACACAGCTAAGAATAATCCGGGTACATCACAGTCCTTGTCTTGTTCTCGTCGTTTTATTACGGGTACATTGTACTGAGCTGCTTGCTTTACACACACAATTGTATTTAGCTCTTAGCTGTTAATACACAAGGTCCTTAGTTTATTTTTGTTTATTCCTTGTTACTCCTCGGGGAGCATAGGACCACAACAAGACCTCGCCAGTCTTCTGTTTCTGGGATGTTCTCTCAATTTATGCCTGGTGCGAAGACGGTCTTTAAGAACATGTCTGACATGATACAATGGCGACATTATCGCAAGTTTTGAGAGCTGACCCCAAGTGGAACACAACCAGCGCAGTCCTGAACGTTCCTTGTACTGACCACCAGCAGACTATCAGTGGGTGAACTCTGATTACAAGTCCTCTGTGGCTTGAAGACAAGTGCTAAAGACGAAGTAGAACACAAGGAAGAAGAGGGGCAGAGAAAGGACCAAGGAGCCAGGGGACAGTTTCAGTGTCCAGTCACCTGACACTGGGGCCGTGTATACAGGTTAGTCTCACACTGTAAGTACTGCTTCAGTCACTTTGTAAAGTGAAGTTTTGTCTGATATTGTTCCTAAAATACTGCCAAAGATTAATTCTGTATAAGGACAAGACACGGGAAGTAAGTCTTAGTGAGGTAAGGTGTGAACTGAACATCTAGAGTTTGCTGTGAAATCCAAAAGTAAATCCTCATTATTGAACTATACATAAGTAATGATGTAAGGAAACTGTCTTCTTAGCCCTATAACAATTACCAATAGAAATAAAGCAGATAGCAACTGACATATTCGGCTACTGAAACTGGGTCCGTGGGTTACTGAGTGAAATACTGTGAAGTGACTTACAGTTTCTAACAACCGTCAATACTTGAGAAGTCTCCTCCCATCCGGGTTATTTCCCCTTCTGCCGTGTTTACGTACAGCCGAGTATTCCTCCGCCACTGACTCTTACGCGCAAAAGATAATCCGTTGTAAGAACACTATTTACACAGACACACACCACTTGAAGATACCATAAGAATCATCGAAGGCACTTCGGGGGTTGTACTTGTCAACCCACTTGGTCTCTCAGTGCTGAGCTGGCCAGACGACACTTCCCTGGGAAACTCGTTTCGTTTGTCATGTCACTGGGTGCACGCAGCTCCCCTCAAGCAGACGATAATTTATTTACTCAAGCAGCGCCTGGGCAACGAAGGTTTTCTTACTTTCCCCCAAGTAAATCTTTAAAACAGGTTTCACCGCCATCAGGGGCCTGAGCACTGGACAAGAAATGTCCATTGTGCCAACGAGAAACCCTGCGATGACGGGACGGCAAAGCAGTTGGTTGCTGACTGTCTAAAGATCCAGTCCTTCATGTTGTAAAGCCTATGTTTCATAGGTATTAATCAGCATCCGTATGTGACTATAGCTTGAAATAATCGATGGACATCAAAACATCAATATTTATCGCTAACTACAAAACATCTACACAGCATGAGAATTAGTCTACGTGCTTCACACAGTGAATGTACAATCTCACCTTTACTGAAGTACAGCAGATGCTCGTTAGAATAACCGACTCTGACTTGAAAACTCAAGACAAGGCTCTGTGTGTGTGTGTGTGTTAGTGTGTGTGTGTGTGTGTTTCTGTGTGTTAGTGTGTGTGAGTGTTAGTGTGTGTGTGTGTGTCTGTGTGTCTTTGTGTGTGTTTGTGTGTGTGTTTGTACAAAGCCATGTGGGTTAGTGACCAATCACGAGGTGCGGGTAGTGTCCCAACAGAACATTGTCCTGAGAAAATAAATTCTCTACCTGCCAGTGCTGAGCACTCCTCCGGCCTCTCGCCACGTCCGTCAAGCTTGATTCTTCCCTTTCACTTCTTCTTCGCAGGGGGCTGTGGTCGGGGAGGGAAGCTTTGCATGGTTGTTTGGGTTGTCTCTGGGGTCCTTTGTTCCCTTTGTTTGTTCTTTTCTTTCTTTATTTCCTTTTTCTGCAGTCATTACTAAACGCGTGTCAAACGAGAAACTCGGGCATTCGTCTCCCTGTGCCTTGTAGCCATTTAGTCATGGGGGTCGGGATATTTCCACCTGGGCACCTGTACTGTGCATCACACAATAAACTACTGAAGCAATCAAAGGGTTTGTGACTCAGTGGTAGAGCTCGTGTAGCTACGACAGTGGCAATCAGTGGTCACTGGTTCGTAGTTTGGCTTCGCACACCTCTTTCTAAATGTACAACATCTTTATAGGATTTACTGTCAGTTTTTTTTTTCGGACACTTAAGTTTTCCACTCTGTGTGTGTGAGAGAGAGAGTGTAGGAAAGAAAGACTGAGTAAGTAGTTATGATTTGAAAGATGTTGAGTAAACTAAATAGATAAATGTTTTCTCTATGACTTAGTGTATGTAAGCACCTAGAGTCTACCCTCGTTAGACACTCTATAAAGAAAAGTGTCATTATTAGTTTTGAATAAAAAAAAAAATATTGGATAAGTGAAGGAGAAATAAACTACTGGAATAATAATGTACGAACAATGCAACACATACAATCTACAATTCTCTATTAACATTCGATTATTTACAAGATAGTAAATGTAAATATTTTATAATTTTGTCTTTTTCTTCGCTCTTACTTATTTTCATGTCCTGAAGTTCAAGTCTCCACCTGCTTCTCTCCTAAGCTATTTAGTCTGCCTCTCCGCATGTCTACATAATGGCAGTCGACATTTTCCGACCCCTGGAAATATGAGAACTTTATGAATAAAAAAGCATAGTTCCAGCCTTTACCGTTGGAAGTGAGGAAATCATAGAAACTGCTGGTTTGTAGCTGTTTGTAAGAAGGTTCTCGATCTCTAAATCACTTCTACTGGAGCAGGTATCTATAGCAACAACTGAAACGACTGGTGGTAGGCTTCTGTCACATGGGTATTGAACTGCATGCCAGTCGCGCGGAGCAGTTGTGTGGTAGAGGCCTCCGATGTGTTGTGACAAATATTGGATATCTACGGGATATGTGGACCTGCACTAGCGGGGTTACACTCCTGTCTCACTGACAGGACACAGACTGTGTTTGTTGATGGTCAGACATCTCGCCCTGCTCCACTTTCTATACCTAAAGATGGAGTATTTTGTGAGTATTGTGAGCAAACCAATGTACATTTGTTTCGTACAGGGTACATGAGCGGGTCACGTGTAGCAGGATAGTGAAGACAAGCAGGATGGAGATGGGAGACAAGCAGGCATGCTGAAAGTATTTTTTGCTGGATTTGCTGGTCCAGAGACATGGACTTTATATCCCACACCTCCATTGTAGCTAGAACCCATGGAGAAACCCAACATGAAGTCTCAGACGCTTTTCTTTGTAGTCGTGTCGGTTCCACCGCCTGTAACACAGTGTGACGAGGCCAACATTGTAAACAAACAAGACTCAGCACTTGCACTGTGTAACCAATCTCTGTGAATTTTAAACGCTTCAACGGCTTATTGTCTGTTTGGTTAATCGGCTTTCTCCATTGTGTGTGAAAAATAGACTGAGCAGGAATTATTTAAAAGATGGTGAATTATTTTTATTACATATGTGATGGCTGCTGAAAAGTGTGTTTTCATATATCTTCAAATGCATAAGTGTCGTGACTACGTCTTTGTTAGTGATATTGTAGTGATATTGAAACTCTATAAAAAAAAACAATCTGTTTTCTTTCTTCTTTTTTTTCTTCACATTATTATTATTATTATTATTATTATTATTATTATTATTATTCAGTCAGTTATAATTTTACTGAGACCTGTGGTTGGGAGGTAACAATGATAGATGAGGCAGGGGGGAGTGAGGTGTTGGAGACCTCACTTGTGTGGGGGCGAACTTTACAAATCAAACGCCAGCTCTAACCTCTAACCTCTCGGCAATCCGCTTCCCACACTGGGAAAGTGCTTTTAGTGACAAAAAATAAATAGAACAATCACTTGTAACAAGATAAGGTTGTGCATCACAAGAAGCTTAAAAATACGGTCTTACTTCTAGTTCAGTCATCTACATCATCATACAACCTCACACAACACACACACACACATACACACACACATACACACATACACACATACACACATACACACATACACACACACATACACACACACACATACACACACACATACACACACACACATACACACATACACACATACACACATACACACATACACATACACAAACGAGAAGCGAAGAAGAGTGCAGGAGGCCACAAGGGACAGTTCGCATACATGATGACAAAAGAGACAGAACAATCAGTTGGGTAAAATAACACAAAGAAACAATAGGAAATTACAGTAAATTATAAGCGCCATCATATATGTGAATGCAACTGAAATGTTTCAAAATAATGTCGTCGGACGCCGTGTTGAGATTGTTTTTGATTAACAAATTCTTGTTGGGTTTTGAGTTTAGACTTTCATTTTTTACTTTCATGTGTTTTTAGACAAACTACGGAAACTTTTATTCTCTATTTCTCAGTAGTGTTGATTTATTTTACATTCCATGAACCCAGACAGGATTGTTATCTCATCATGACAATAATATCACTGAAGATGATGTTTATATCTCACTGTGATGTTTATATCTCACTGTGATGTTTATATCTCCCTGTGATGTTTATCTCCGCCATGGTGTGTTTCTTCACTGAAGAAGACCATGGCCACCTCTTGGTGACGGATTCTTTGTGAACATAGTTGTTGTTTTGGAGACCAAGTTACTAAAACATTTTTGACTAATAACAGACATAACAGCCCGAATATTCTAGTGCACTGAGGCTGCAGAGCAGACATGCAGGACACGGAGATGATGAAGAGGAGCACCATTGCCACGAGTATCAGCAGGCGGCGCATGATGAGACAACTCGACCGTCTCGCGGACAACTGCAAACGTTCAAGAAAGTTGCTTCGGAAATTCTGATAAATGTGAATATGATCTCGCGGGCATCAACCTATTTATAATGGCAGCTCCCTCTCCCCGTGTATTTTGGATGAACAAACACTTATCTTAATGGTTCGGTCTGGTGCCACCTAGAATCCGGTGAGTGCATTGACACTGGTGTAAATTAAGTGTGAGACTTAGTTGCCTCTGAGTGTTACATCCTTCAGCTTACGAAACGATTAATGGCATACTAACCAATATACGTACATTACATACATCAGCAACAATAAGTGAAGAAACAACAACAACAAAGAAACTGAAATGTGAGAGTTCGCTGCCCGCAGTGTGTTGTGTTCACATTGTGGATGACTTTGTCATTACTTATTGTGCGGCTTACAACAATTGTTAAAAGTATCAGCATCGCAGGTCACTTCCGCCTACCTGACAAAATGTTTTAAAATGACAAACACCCGTAAAATTTTAGCTCGCAAACCCATCCGTTAAATAATTATCCGCTTAACGTTTTTCATCAGAGAGCGTACTGTCCTTCTCGTTTATTTGTTTCTACAACAGTTTGTCGTTGAAGGACAAGAGCAGCCTGCATCGTGTGGTATCCACCTGCTCCAAAGTCATCGGGTCAACTCAGAGTTCTCTTCAGGCTCTGTACAATAGGCGGACTCTTCTGAAAGTGTCTGCCATCCTTCGTGATGACAGGCATGCTCTGTCGACAGAATATTTCCAGCTCCCGTCGGGCCGCCGATGTTGTGAGCCTGCATGCAGGACAAACAGACTGCGGCTGTCTTTTGTTGTTTCAGTCGTGTGACTTTTGAATGGGTTATGAATGAGACATGAATAGTTTTGTGCATGCAATTGTGTATGAATTTTAATTTTAATCGAGCTGCACCAGAATTGCCCTCTTTGACAAATAAAGTTTTATCTTATCTTATCTTATCTTATCTTATCTTCCTGTCAGAGACTGACATCACAAGAAGACTCCTCTGCTTGACCATCTCAAGAAGCTATCGTGGTTACTCGGCGGAAGGACACAAGGGTCGATTTCACTGGATGAAGAACGACTTTACACTACTTTTGTAGTCATTCTCGACTAATATATAAGATGAAACCTAAAGCAAACCTGTTGTGTGAATGTTAATTTAGTAAAAAATGTTTCACTGATAATGTTACGTGTGTGTGTGTGTGTGTGTGTGTGTGTGTGTGTGTGTGTGTTTGTGTGTGTGTGTTTGTGTGTGTTTTGCATCAATTTAGTGCTTTCACTTTCTTCTGTATTTTAGGCTTTTTTTGCAATTCAAACCTGTATTCAGCAAATTGTAAAGAAAATTAATTATTATTTTTAATGTAACTGCTTTAGTGAGTAAGGTCAGTTTAGTGCCATAACAGACACAGTCAGCCTCCAAATTGAGAATGATCAACAAGAATTTGTTCCGTCGACAGCTCGTACACACTTGTGCAAGGTGAAAACTCAAAACTCAAATAAACAAGAAAGTACAATTTGATTGAAGATAGATATGTTTACTTCAAGATTATTTCATCCAGCAGCAGAAGCAGAATAAAAGATGGAGCAAGAGTGAAGTGAACACACAGACATTTTGTATTGTAGGTAAACACAATGTCGTCTAGTAGCAGAAACATTTGTTTGTCAAGTGCAGCATCTCACTTGTTTATGTTTGTTTGTTTGTAAAGTGCAGCATCTCACTTGGTTATGTTTGTTGTTTGTAAAGTGCAGCATCTCACTTGTTTATGTTTGTTGTTTGTAAAGTGCAGCATCTCACTTGTTTATGTTTGTTTGTTTGTTGGCCATCGTTCTTACTGCTGTGTTACTGCTGGCCACATGTTAGTGAAGGTGTGTTGTCACCACATTGTGATAATATTTGCTATCACAGCGGTTACTGAATGTTCACTGTTGTATCTGTTCACTGACACTGAGTACAGGGTACGTCAGCGGGTCACGTGTAGCAGGATAGTGAAGACAAGCAGGATGGAGATGGGAGACAAGCAGGCTTGCTGAAAGCATTTGTTGCTGGATTTGTAGTATTTGCTGATCCTGTAGTAGGGACCACACTGCTTTGGCTTTGTGATGAGTGGTCCCGAGCTAAGGATTTACAATTTCTTGTTCACAATGTCGACACGACTGTTGGGGACACCGAGGACCTTAAGTACCTTAGCGGGACCGAGCATCTTAGCCTTTGGGGCGACCTCAGGTGGAGTTGTAAGCATGTCCTTAAAGCCGTCTGTAACAAAGTGTGACCAGACAAACATTATAAACACATGACTCAGCACTTACACTTTGTAACTTATCTTACAATAAGTAAATACATCAATAACAACAAACGGCTTACGACACAGAGGCTAAAGTGTTATCAGTGGACATCAGGTGTCCCAGGTTCGTATCTCGTCGAGATAAATTTCTCTTTCTGACTTTCAAAGGCGTAAACAGCTGATTGTGGGTTTTATCAGTTTTATCCAGTGTGTCTGTGTGCGTGTGAGTGGAAAAGAGAAACTGATTGAGCAATAATGATTTCAAAGATGATTAATATTTAATGGCTCCTGAAAGTGTCTTCTTCTTCCTTTATTGTTCTTTGTACTTGTTCCTCTTATTTTTCTTCCTTCTTTCTTCTTTTTCCTTTCTTCTCTTTTCTTTTTTTATCTTCTTGCTTCTTTAATATTTTTTCTTTCTTCTATCTTCTTTCTTCTTTCATCATGCAGAAAACGAGACGAACCTTGCACCTGTGTGATGGACCTCACCCCCCCCCCCAAATAACCTGTGACTTAAAAGCTTAAAAACCAGCAGGGAAAAAAAGCTCAAAGCGAAGTACTGGGAGATGAACGGAGAAGTTCAGAAGAGTGAAAGACTCTACAAGAGATAAGGTTGAAGACATGATGACAGAAAAGACAAAACAAGCAGCAAAACAAAATAACACAAAGACTATACGGACTTCACTAATTCTGTCAGGATGGCAAAAACACAAATGCATGTCGGACAGTAACGAGTAACAATGGCGGCGCCATCACCGGCGATTAAGAACAACCAAGAGCCGAGTAACAATTTACAAACTAAGAAGTCGTCTTTTTCTTGCTACTGTATTTAATGGCCGTAATTTGTATGTACAACAACTTTTATGCAACAAAATGGTTGATTTTATTATTAATTATCATAAGATTTTCTCAAACTTCTACAGTTTTAATACGCAGGTTTATGTTGAGCTTATTGAGGTAAGTACAAATGTATTAATGCTTGAACAGTTAGCAAATATTTTAACTGTTGTCAGCATGGAGTACTGTTATACCAAGCCCCATCATCAGGGTTGTCCATGGGACATATTTTTCTATCCCGTCCCATCCCGTCCCATGGCAATTTATGCCTGTCCCATCCCGTTTCATCCCACGAGATGTTTCCATGGGTTCCCCATGTCATTAACAATCCAGGACACACTGAGAAACCACTTTTCGGCTTTTGTTCTACTAATTCCTGCTACTTTCAGATAACAAATAGATGATTCAGAGGAAAGTTATATAAATCCTGTGATGAATGAAATAACAGTAAATTTATTTTGCAATATCAAGTATTGACTACCAGCATGGGAAATTACAAATCTGTGCTGTCTCATCCATCCATCCATGGGACGTTTCCATGGGATTCCCATTCTCTATGGACAAAACTGCCATCACTATACTTGAATGCACTCAAGGGCTTCAAAAACTTGTAAGAGAAATAAAGCCCGAATATTCTAGTGGACTTGAGGGTACATACCTCCGAGCCTGTAGAGCAGTGATGATCAGGTGCAGAGATGAGAGAGACCATTGCCCACGAGTATCAGCAGGCGGCGCATGATGAGACAACTCGACGTTGGCGGACAACTGCAAACGGTCTTCAGAATTCCGCTTGGGAAGCTCTGCTGGTGGATACATGTCTCGTGCTTCACCTATTTATAGTGGCAGCTTCCTCTCCGGCAGAGTTACATGTTTTTGTGATGTCTTCTGTGTGGAAAAGTTCGCACAACAACCTGCTTTTTTTCAGAAGACAGAAAAGGAAGGATAAAAGGCGGGTGTTCTTGTTGTCACGTGTTTGTCTGTTGAAAGGTTGGCTACATTGTTTCTGAAAGTATTTCAGTCTTTGACATGTTCTGATGTGTGTTACCAAAAGGGTTAATGTCATCTGACTTTGAGGTCAGTTTGGGGTCACAACGCACAAGACCACTCCCACTGGTCCCTAGCACACACACTCCGAGAGAGAGAGAGCGCACGGTCACGTGATCCAAGTGAACACGCGTTCTCACATTTCTGAAGTATAGTTCTAGTTCTTCCCCCACCGTCGCCGCTGAGATGTTAGGGCTATTAGTCCATCGCTTGCAGTAGATACCTGCTTGACTGATAGTAGGTTCTCTTACTTTTCGCTTCTTGTGCTTTCTCGTAACATTTCTTTACAATGTATACACACATTCTTTTGTGGCTTTTGTGCAGATAAAAAAAAACTACGCATTTAAAAAAAATTTATTTACAGACCATATTTTCTCGGCTAATCTGGTGATTTCACATGGTTCAATTTACAGTAGTTTTCGTGGATTGTGGACTGAGAGCTTAGTAGAATTTATACTTATATGCATTTTGGTCTAGCCAATTAAAAGCCTTCATTATCATACAATACACTCAGGCATCACCTGACATGGGAATAATCTGAGATTACTGAATCCATCCCTAAAGCTTCTCATAACACTTTAAGCTATTATTAATAACTTTCAAGTTATTATTCTTTCATGCTTACTTTAGCAGCTTGTACTTCTTTTTCTTCAATCGGTGATAATGCATCCTATCTATAAGCTATATATACATTAATATAGAATTAGGTCATTAATATACTAAAAACTTTGAAGACTATGACGTACAATAAGTAGAATACAACGATGCTTTAATGCAAGCAATTATTGTAGTATAATAGCTACTGTACATACTTAAGATAAAATAAACCTATCCTTCTGCCTTTCGCTGCAGAAGACATTAAAGGCAGTTGTCCTCTTGTACACTGGTTTCATTTTCTACACAAAAAAGCAATATTTGTCTGAAACTTATAGCTATGTATATCTCAATGTTACAAAGTATTGTCATTTTTGTTTTATTGGAATGGGTTAGACCTGATATGATGATAGCTCTTAATAATACCTCATCAGTCTAACACTTTAGAACAGGTTGTTGCTTGGCAGCAGTTGGCAGTGGTCAACGGTGTCAGCAGCAGAAGCCAGGCAACACTCTGCTGTTGGCCTCAGTCCCACTCCATTACTATATATTTGTAGTGAATGATGATGACCACCACATTCACTACAATTATAATGTACAGCTATCAATTCTTTATAAGTGCAAGCTATCATCAACTGTTACTCACTTTATAAAATTGAAGTTTAGGTTTTGTGTTTGGACTAGGGATATGGCTAGTAAGTTTCTATGTCTATTCAATTATTTTCTCTAATTCAATATGCTACATATATAAGCATTGCTTCATTAAAAAAAAAAAAAAACAGACCATTTCAGTATATATGGTAATTATAGCAGAAGAAAAGAATCTTTTCGAAAAAGGCCACATCAATGACATTTAAACAGTGTTTTATTGGTATTTTTAGCGGTATTCTTTTAATAACGAGAACTGGCGATCACATTTGACCCTCTAAATAAGAAAAATAGGGTCGGGAGATGATAACTTTGGAGCCTAAGCTGTGACGTAAGTTTAAATAAAGCTTACTATTCCAGTTTCATGTACGATGCTCATTACAGACTTTAGAGACGCTTCCATGCAAATGTGGGAATATACAATCTTAATTTATGACAACAGTTCGAAGAACGAACGGCATTTCCATTGAGCTGATCTAACATTTCTGAAATAGAAACCACTCTCTGACAATACATATGCATTAAAAGAACTTTACCTGCAAAGTAAACACGTAACTGTTTACGATGACTTAATAATATTACTCAATATGCTCACGTGGAAGCACCGAGACTTATGGAAAGCTCATAAAAGGGAGACACCATTATTGGGATTCTTGTTTTCATTATCTTTGACGTTAATTCTTCTTTATGTTATCATAAATGTTTTCTCTATTTGTATCATTTTATTGATTAATGTTACTTTTCCAAATAACCAGTTTTTGTTTTGTTTTTTTTTCTTTTGTTTTAAAAGGAGAACAACGAAATGACTCCTCCCCCCTCCCTTCTAAAAATATTTGCTAACTTTGTACCGGGAAAAAATCCAAATTTAAAAGACTTAGGAAAAAATATTATTATAGTGCATAAAATATATCGTTTGCCCCCTTTTCCTTCTGTTTTTGTGGCACGTCTCTTTACTTCTTAAATCGATGTGATGTTGACCCTTTGGTAATCATCAATAAGCATGCAATTCGATGTTTTTTCCCAAATTTTTTCCCTGTTCCTTCTGCTTTCGTAATAATCTGTTAAGTTTATAAAAAGCATTTAAAAACCATATTTACTTTCGTTCGATCCTGTTTTCGGCTTTTTGTATCGTCCACTAAATATTGTGGTCTTTCTTGATACAATAAGCCTGAATCAGTATGTAGGTGCGGCAGTACAACGGTAGTATTCTACATAAGCCTACTAGGCTTGCTGCTATTCCTCTTACAAAGAGCATGAGCGTGGGTCGCATCGGGTGCACCACCACCACCACCACCACCACCACCACCACCACCACCACCATCATCATCATCATCATCATCATCAACCATGCATTCATTAATCCATCCATCCATTCAATTATCCATCATCATCGCAAGTCGTTCAGTGTACAATGTCGTGTTGAAGTAACCCAGTATACAAGTTGCTGTTTGTACAGTTCATCCTCCTACTCGTAAGCAGCTCTCAGCGGCTACAGACCAACGCCAGTGATGTGTCGCTACATACAGACGATGTACACCTCACCTGGAAATTCTAGCTCACAAACACATCCGTTAATTATCAGCTAAAGGGAGTTCGCCACTCGCAGCTGGGATAAAAAAAAATGATAGTCTACTACGTCACGCTAACAGTGTACAATGTCATGATAACCGTGTATTACGTCACGCTAACAGTGTATTACGTCACGCTAACAGAGTGCTTGCTCTAATATTTGTCTTTATCTTGCTACAGCAGGTCATTGTAATTGTCATTAGCATTGTGTCTAGAAATGTCTGATTGATACTACAATCAGTGGGGAATATTCCCTAACAGTGCCAGTGGGGAATATTCCCTAAATTATCTGTCATATCGAAAGGCTGAGTACTCTTCTGTCACTCCTTTAATGTCAGTATTTATTGGAGTTAGTCTTTGTCCTTCCAATGGCAGGAGCTTAGCTTCCATCTCCTGTCCTCTTGTTCTCGTATGTGGTCAAAGTTCAAAGGTGAAGGCAGCCGCTCGTCTTGCAGGAAACGATCTTGTCTTTGTGTGTCCACAGTGTCCTGCTTCTGTTGATGGAGAGAGAGATGCTCTCACCTTTCTTATTCCTCTACTGCTGCATTCAACATTCATCTCTCAATAATCGTCTCAAGCACTCGTCTTGTCTAACAACACTTCCATTTGCTGTGTGTTGAATGTCTGTGTGTGTGTGTGTGTGTGTGTGTGTGTTGAATTTCTGTGTGTGTGTGTGTTGAATGTCTGTGTGTGTGTGTGTGTGTGTGTTGAATGTCTGTGTGTGTGTGTGTGTGTGTGTGTGTGTGTGTGTGTGTGTGTGTTGAATGTCTGTGTGTGTGTGTGTGTGTTGAATGTCTGTGTGTGAGTGTACATGTGTGTGTGGGTGGGTGTGTACGTGTGTGTGTGTGTGCGCTCGTGTATACGCAAGTCAATTGTTTTATTTCAGTGAATAACTTTATGTCAACTGTATGTGTGTATACTTTAGTTTACAAGTGTTTACAGCAATCAACATATATACAGTTTATTTTTTATTTTTCCTCGTCTGGAATTCTACAGTTGTAACATAAAGTAGTGAACATCTGGTGTTGAACAGTCGACATCTTCACACTTGTATCTTTGAGTTGCTGGACATCGTAGGCAGCAGACCTCCTGAACTTATTTGTTGACAGGTTTTGCAGTCAGAACTGTGACTAAAATAATTAAATAATTAGTAAGTATTGTTGTATTGGCATTACTATATAAAATATCTTGACTAGCTGTATGTAAACAAGGTTTTATACATAATAATTTGACGAAATAATTAAAATCAACAAGGGACAGTGCTTGGTCAGATCCTGCTAAATGGACCAGTGGACCTGGACTAGTAAAACACTTGTGAAACAAGTTAAGGTTCTCGACAAACAAGCATTGTGATTAACTTTTATTTACAGTTGTACATCAGGGTTTGAATAACCAAATAAGACTGCGGACTGTTTTAGTATTTGTCGGTTAGAGGAATGTGCTAACGACTCATACTCAATCTGTATAATTGAAAGGTGAGATCATCTCTCCATCAACAGAAGCAGGACACTGTGGACACACAAAGACAAGATCGTTTCCTGCAGGACTAGCGGCTGCCTTCACCTTTGAACTTTGACCACATACATGGAATCTAGATGCTAATTGATTCTTAGGGGCCAACATGGGATTGAAGGTCTTCATTACCGACTACCTAATTTTTTAAAGTAACACTTGTTAATGAAATTATAGCAAGTGTATTTTTTACAATGTCTAATAATGTTGTCCAGCACAACCAACTGGTTCAGTTGTCATCCTGTAATATCCCCGGACACAACATATTGTAATGGACATCATTTATTTTAAAAAATGCAAAAGGACTTAATAATAATAATAATTATAATAATAATAATAATAATAATAATAATAATAATAATAATAATAATAATAATAATAATAATAATAATAATAATACAATATTTATCAAGTGCACACTCACACTCATACGGAGCAAGCGTTTAGCGCCTAAGACAAGAACTAAACGAGGACAGTATACGAAGGACAGAAAAAGAAACGAATGATATATGAACTATGAAAGAATAAATAGCAGTGCTGATGCGGAATATAAACAAATACAGAAAACACAAAGAGGAACACAAGAATACATCGGTTATTTGGCGGCAATTAATGCTTTGTAAACGTGCATTGAAAATAAACCGTTTATTTGAACTTTTCCTTCTATTGTTTACTTCATACTGACCTCGCTCGTGTTTGAGCTGAGTCCTTATACACATGTGGTGATGATGATGATGATGATGATGATGATGATGATGATGATGATGATGATGATGATGATTAGGATTAAGATTAAAATTAAGATTATAATAATAATTATTATTACTATTTACGTTCCGGGTGTAAAGGTGCGCGAATGTGTGTGTGTGTGATCGCTTGCATATGTTGTACGAGGAGAGTAGAAACGTGCCACATGTCACGTGGCTTGACTTGTAACAACAGGTACAGACAGAATGTTGAGAATTTCAAACAGAAATATGATATTCCTGGGAGTCATCACACTAGAAGCAGTCGTCCTTGAAATCTCTCCTATATCAGTCATAACTAAATAAATGTCGGCATTTAATCAAACTGGAATGTTCCATTGGGAAGGGTACCTATCACCTGCCAGGGTGTGTCAAACATAACTCTGGGAGAGGGGAAAGGGACGGGGAGAAGAGGAAACCTTGTCACCCTGAAACAGGCCCGTTCTTAGCCCCCGCGGGGCCCGAGGCAAAGGGCATGTGCGGGGCCCTCACGCCACGATCACACGGTTTTAGTTGGGATCTAAACTCACTTTTTTCCTCAGGGATATCTCGTCTTTTATCATTGACAGCACGCTGATACACATTACAACATAAGCTTACGATTAATTTATTTGTAACACTTCCATATGCCTAGTTACCATATCAATCAAAAACGCGGGGCCCCTTGAAGCGCGGGGCCCTAGGCAGATGCCTCGTCCGCCTGCCCCTAAGCACGGCCCTGCACTGAAACAGCTGAAGCGTACAATGATCTTGCGAGCAGGACCGGTCATCTAAGTTGCAGTCATTGATGGGGAAGGGAAGAAGTAGGAATCCCCGACATTGCGGCCTCCCCGCTTTGTCCTGCCACCAGACGGAGAGCTAGGTCTTTGGAGAAGGGTGAGAAAATAATGAAAAGGAAGGAGAAAGAGTCATATCCCTTTTTGGTAACACAACTTTTTCTACTACTCCTAGAAGAACCTGTCACTTGGCGGCAAGTCACGTGCAAGCTCTCATTTTCCCGGTCTGTTCATGAAGTCCGTGGCTAATTGTAACATTGTAATTCTGTGTAAATGTATTCACCTCCCTTAATCAAAACAATGAAGCTATCTTTAATTTTGATTTCATATTATTAGGAATAACCTTTAAACTTTATATATCAAAACGTCAATACATTTTTTTTAATTCGTTGCTTGATAAAAACATCAAGTACTACAAGATCGGCCACCTGGACAATTCGCGGTGACAGCGAACACTCGCCACCAAGCGGACAGATGAGTGATGGCGGCTACAGAGAATTGTCAAGATGGTGGAGTCTCATGTAGCGAATTCTCCTTACAAATGGCTGTTTAGTTTCCCACAGAATGAAACGAGGTTAGAACCTCACTAATTTGGCCATACTTTCTTTATGGGTATAATTATTGTTTTTAAAAATATTGATGCTGGGAAAATGTCGTCTGCTGATACTTCACGATTGTATACAGAGCATGCCTTGTCCAAAGATATCATCAGTTCGATCCTTTTAGCCTGGTAAATGAGAATTGATTTTGTGACTTGTTTTACTTTCATGATGATCTGATATGATCTGATTTAAAGTTGATGACAGTTGCTTTTGTAACTGAAGTAGG